>NW_027331924.1:8541612-8786770 GCF_048418815.1 Hemitrygon akajei
ATGGGGGGTGGTGTGAGGGTTGGAAGGGTTTTCACAGAGGGTATTAACAGATATGGGGAGTGGTGTAGGGGTTGGAAGGGTTTCACAGGGGGTGTTAACAGAAATGGGGAGTGGTGTGAGGGTTGGAAGGGTTTTCACAGGGGGTGTTAACAGAAATGGGGAGTGGTGTAGGGGTTGGAAGGGTTTTCACAGAGGGTATTAACAGATATGGGGAGTGGTGTAGGGGTTGGAAGGGTTTCACAGGGGGTGTTAACAGAAATGGGGAGTGGTGTGAGGGTTGGAAGGGTTTTCACAGGGGGTGTTAACAGAAATGGGGAGTGGTGTAGGGGTTGGAAGGGTTTTCACAGAGGGTGTTAACAGAAATGCGGAGTGGTGTAGGGGTTGGAAGGGTTTTTACAGGGGGTGTTAACAGAAATGGGGGGTGGTGTAGGGGTTGGAAGGGTTTCACAGGGGGTGAGGGGTGCAGGAATGCTTCTCCACCACTGTGGAAATGTAGTTCACTTGTCGCACCAAAATGGCCTGTAACCAGCTGGAACCTGTGTTGTATCAGAGAGCTTTGCTAATAATGTTCGTGCAACATGGTACATGAGCACTTGAGTGCAGACCCGCAGCTGTGATTCAGCAGACAACGGAGTGCACCCTGTCCGTGAACTTGTGTCCATCGGAGTGACCGCACTGTCTGTGTTTTGTTTTCGGACAAAGCTATTACCCGCTCTTGTGCATTGCTCATCGTCCCTTCTGCAAGTAAATATAAAAGCACTTATGATCGATCCACTCGGTGTTAGTTGTTGTTGGTTTGGAAGACGTAGTGAAAAGCTGCTGAACACCATCTCCTACCTGGACACTCACTCTTACCTGCACCCGCAGCTTCCTCCGCATCGCTTCGCCATCTCACCACTACACCGCTCGTCGTAGGATCTGAAATACTCATTCCGTCCATTGAGTCTTCAACATTCGGATTTCCCGCTGAACTCCAGATTGCTGCTTACTCCACGTCAGCTTTGACACCTTTATTAATCAACAACCCACCATGTACTACTCAAAGCCCGTTACGCCGCTGGTGTTCAGGGCAGCAACGAAGAGGTTCACCGGGATGTTGTCTGAGCTACTGTGTAAGGAGAGTTCAGACAAACTTGGGCTGTTTTCCCTGGAGTGGAGGAGGCTCAGTGTGACCGGAAAGAGCTGGATCAGATTACAAGAGGGATAGAGAGAGTAGACAGGTGCCATTTTTAACCTTCTGCGTCACAATGTCTAATCCCGGACAGCATGCATTTGGAGAGATGAGGGAACTATGGAATTCATTGCCACGGACGGCTCAGAGGCCAAGTCATCGGGTTTATTTAAAACAGAGGCTGATCAGTGCTTGATCAGTAAAGGTGTCAAAGGTCATGGGGATAAGGCAGGGAATGGGGTTGAGAAGGAAGATAAAAGACACTGGGACAGGTACAGAAAGAGGAAACTTTAGAGGGAGTATGGAGAAGCACAGAGAGATGGGATAGATTCTAATAGGGGTTCTTGTCTGGCACGGAGCAGTGGGGCTGAACACCGGTTCGTTTTCCACTCTCGGACCTTCACTGAGACCATTTCTCATCAGTACACGTTTTACAAACAGTACATTTCAATGTTCAAGTTCAAAGTTAACTTATTATCAAAGTGTGTTAACCAGATGTTATCGGACAATTCCTTTTCTTGTTGGCAAGGCAACTTAACGCTCACCCCCAGCCTGGGGGAGGGAATGGGACCAATTCCAGAGGGGGAAGGTTAGGTGAGTCTGGGACTTTGTGAAGGAGTCCTAACTCCATCCTCCTCATTCCGCTTTTCCCTTCTCACTCCCGTCCCTCCCACTCCACTGATGTGTTTGTGTGTGTGTGAGAGAGACAGAGAAAAAGAGAGAGAGAGACAGCGCGAGAGAGAGACCTGTGTGCCCAGACACACTGCATCAACGATGTGCTCTCCCCACCAACACACTCACACTCCTCTGTACACAGCAATCCTCACCAGCTCGAATGATCCAAAAATCTTAACCCCTCCCTCCTGCACCCTCCTTAGCCACGTGTTAAACTGTATAATCTTCTGATCCCTGCCACATCACACAGATGGCAGTCCTGAGATCACAGGCCTGGAGGAGCTGCCCTTTCAATTAGCACCTCACTCCCTGAACTCCCTTTACAGAACCTCGTTACTCTACCAGCCCATCTCATTGTTACCCACATGGACCACGACTTTCACTGTCCACCCTCCTGAGGAATGCTGAGCACTCGACCTGAGATGACCCAGATGCCAGCATGCAGGAGGGAACACACCATCCTGGAATTTCATTCTCATCTACAGAACATCCTGTCAGTTCCCTGAGCTAACAAGCCACGTATCACCACAGCTCACCTCGTCTCCTCCCTTCCCTTCTCAGTCTCAGAGCCAGACTAAGTGCCAGAGACCCTGTTGCTGAATCACCTCTGACCACAGCTCACCTCGTCTCCTCCCTTCCCTTCTCAGTCTCAGAGCCAGACTAAGTGCCAGAGACCCTGTTGCTGAATCACCTCTGACCACAGCTCACCTCGTCTCCTCCCTTCCCTTCTCAGTCTCAGAGCCAGACTAAGTGCCAGAGACCCTGTTGCTGAATCACCTCTGACCACAGCTCACCTCGTCTCCTCCCTTCCCTTCTCAGTCTCAGAGCCAGACTAAGTGCCAGAGACCCTGTTGCTGTGACTTTCCTTTGCCAGGTCATCCCACCATCCCCGACTGTACCTGAAGCGATACCTGTGTTGTTCAGAGGGATGGACACAGGGGTAAACTGCACTCTCTGTTTCCCCCTTCCCCTTCCTCACTGTCACCCAGTTTCCTGTGCCGTGCACCTTGGGTGCAACTACCTCTCAAATGTCCTACCTATCACCCCTTCAGCCTCCCGAATGATCTGGAGTTCATCCAGTTCCAGCTCCAACTTCGTAATGTGGATTGTTCGGAGCTGAAGCTGGATGCCCTTCTCACAGGTGTAGTTATCAGGTACACAGGAGGGTCCCCTGCCTTCCCACATCCCGCAAAGGAGCTTTCCACTATCCTGCCTGGCATCTCCACTGTTCCAACTGAGAAAATGTAAAGGGGCAAAAAAATTCTACCTCCATCATGATTTTGATTTCTCTGACTGACTGCTCTCCCCACTGAAACCTCAAAGAATTAAAGCCTCAAAGTCTCCGCTCCAACTCTGTCCACTCCAACAATGACCGCTCCACTTGCTCCTGCTAATGAAGGTTTTCTTGATAATCCATCCTGACTGTTGAGTGGCCACTGCTGAAAGCTCAAAAATAACCTGCCCTGAACCACTGCCTTTAATACTCCATTGGTGAACCTGAGTGAATTACGTCATCTCAAGCTTCTGATCTCTCCGATTCACGATGGGTCAAAACTTGATATGGCGACACAAGGATGAATTACTGATTGAAACCCATCCCTTTATTCAGTGACCCCCAGTAAAGAACTTTATAAAAAGAGGGTTGAACTTCAAATGGAGCACAGTTTGTTATTATCCTCCTTGATTGAAAATCAGTTAATTAAATCCAGAACCCAGTTTTATGTACTTATTGGCTAATCAATTGAAAACTGCTTTGGTTAAACGACAAATCATTAAGATTCGTAAATGAGATGGCACTTTGACGATTGATCATAAAGAGATAAATAAAGCCTTTCAAGATTTTTATAACTCTTTATATCAATCTGAATTTGTTGAGGATTCTTCCATAATGGATGAATTTTTAAGAAAATTGAATATCCCGAAATTAACAGCAGAAGATTGTGTATTTCTAGACTCACCTATTATGGAAACCGAAATAAAAGAGGCTATTTTTCAATGAATTCGGCTAAAGCCCCTGGTCTGGACAGTTATAAGGCTGAATTTTTTAACTCCTTTTCTTCTATATTCACTCCTTGGCTTTGTGAAATTTTTATAGATGCGTTAACTGTAGGTAAATAACCACAATCTTTTTATGATGCCTCCATTTCTCCAATTCATAAAAAAGATAAAGACCCCCACTGAATGTGCATCCTATCGGCCAATATCCTTGCTGAATACGGATTCTAAGATTTTTACCAAAATTCTGGCCACTAGATTAGAAAATATATTACCTCAAATTATCTCTGAGTATCAGACCGGATTTATTAAAAACTATTATTCATTTTTAACATTAGAAAATTAAATAATATAATTTATTCTTCTTCATCTAAAATACCAAAAAAGCGTTCGATAGAGTTGAATGGCCATATTTATTTAAGATGTTGCAGAATTTTAATTTTAGCTTGAAATTTATATCATGGATTAAATTAATATATTATAAACCTTTGGCTTCGGTTCTTACCAATAATCAAAGATCTCCCTTTTTTCAGTTGTCCCGTGGTACGAGGCAAGGCTGCCCTTTAAGTCCTCTATTATTTGACATTGCTTTGGAATCTTTAGCCGTTGCCATTCGTGAATCACCTAATACTTTTGGAATTACCTGTAGGGAAGGGACTTATAAGTTATCATTATATGCTGATGATTTGTTACTATACATATCTGACCCTGAGAGATCGATTCCTGCTATTTCATCCTTGCTTGCTCAGTTTAGTGGCTTTTCTGGCTACAAACTGAATTTTAATAAGAGTGAATTATTTCCATTAAATATGCAAGTTTCAATATATAAACACTTACCATTTAAAGTTGTCACAGATCATTTTACTTATTTGGTATTAAAATTACTTAGAAACATAAGGGTTTATTTAAAGTTAATTTTTTACCTTTAATTGAACAAATCAAGCAACTTGTTACCAGGTGGTCCCCATTATCTCTGTCATTGGTTGGTCGAATTAATACTATCAAGATGATAGTATTACCCAAATTTTTATATTTATTCCAAGCATTACCAATTTTTATTCCTAAATATTTTTTTGATATTATTGATTCCAAAATATCCTCGTATGTGTGGCTGAATAAAAATTCTAGATTAAGTAAGAAATATTTGCAGAAGCCTAAGAAGGAAAGTGGTTTGGCTTTGCCAAACCTAAGATTTTACTACTGGGCAGTTAACATCCGATAGTTATTATTTTGGACACGAGAATCAGTCATAGTACCTTGCCCACAATGGGTAAATTTGGAGTGTAAGTCTGTACAAGACTTCTCATTGTTTTCTATTTTAGGATCTTTGCCTCCTTTTGCTTTATCTAAACTGAATAAATAAATAACTAATCCTATAGTTAAACATATATTAAGAATATGATTTCAATTTCAAAAATACTTCCGCTTGAATAAGTTTATCTTATCAAGCCCTATTATATCGAACTTTTTTTTCCAGGCCTTTTTTATGGGCCAAGCCTTTGTGTTATGGAAAACAGAAGGTATAACATGTTTTCGTGATCTATCTTTAGATAACAGTTTTATGTCCTTTGAACAGCTATCCAACCTAAAACTCATTTTTTTTTAGATACTTGCAAGTTAGAAAATTCTTGAATGTTAGTCTTTTCTGAATTTAGGTCCAATGGACATTACAGAAAAAATTCTGGCTCTGAATCCTTGCCATCATTTATGCTATCATAAATGTAGCCGTCATTTATAATACAATCATGAAAATACAGCCAGGAGTATCAGAAAAAATTAAGAAGGAATGGGAAAAAGAATTTCATTGTGTTATACCCACAGAGCAGTGGGAGAAAATTTTACAATTAGTCAATTCTTCTTCAATTTGTGCTAAACATGCCTAATACAATTTAAGGTTGTTCATAGGGCTCACATGCCCAAGGATAAACTTGATTGATTTTATTCTTATGTTAATCCAACCTGTGACAGATGTCATTCTGAAGTTGCTTCATTGGTCTGGTCTTGTCTTGCCCCGGTTTGTAAAATTATTGGAAAGATGTTTTTGGTATTATTTCAACAGTTCTGAATATCAAATTGCAACCGCATCCTATTACTGCAATTTTCGGTTTACCAATGGTGGATAATAGTCGTTTATCCCCCCTCAGCGCGGCGGATGATTGCATTTGTTACATTAATGGCTAGAAGATCTATCCTATTGAACTGGAAAGAAATTAATTCTCCAACTATATTTCAGTGGTTTTATTTCTTGTTTGAGTTTAGAAAAAATTACAAGTGTTGTCTTTGACCCTTCAGTTAAATATGAAGAAACTTGGAGACCATTTATTCAACATTTTCATAGTGTTACGTACCCGTGACACGTGACAGTGGTACCCTTGTCACGTGACAGGGGTTGAAGTTATACTGGACATGAGGTAATGGTGGAGTGATGTCATTTTCCCGCCAGTTGAGGTCATGTGACAGGTTTTTTCTACAGGGTATAAAAGGGAGACCCACCCTGTCAGGTGGGGCAGTTCGTGGCTGGATTTGCCAAGATGACTTCATATCACTGTGTGATTTAATGTGATGACGCAGTTTAGTTAAAAATGAAGTTTTATATAATGCCTAAAGTTTAAAAGGTCAGAGCCAACGGTTTCTTTGCTAAGGGAGAGTGAAGTTTGGAAAATGGAGATCGAGGAAAATCGATTTTCGATGGATTGACTTCGACCTTGTGTGATCCTCATTCGGAAGGATTTCGTTTACTATTCTCATGATAGTCTCCGCTGGAAAAAGCGGGAGATTGAGAATATTGTGGAAGGAAGGTCAGTCACTTTAAGTTGTTATATTTAATAAAATTCGACGTGGGAGTTCGACGCTGGGAATCGAAGGACATCGACGTGGAAGAGAATTTACCTCGCTTTAAAAAGTCTCTCCTTTTAAAAGTACCGTGAGCTTTTGAACTGTCGGCATATCGCTCTAAAGTACTGTTTTCTTTCGGCATATCGCTTTAAAGAACTGAGTTCTTTTCAATACCGCTTTGAAGACTGTTTGGGACTGCAACGCTATTAAGGACTGTTTGAGCAGCTGAGCTCGGATCATTGTTTGGGTTTGTTTACTTTTGAAGGGGGTTTGTTATCAATGTTTAATAAACGTGTTATTTGTTATAAAAACCCTTCGTCTAACTCATCTATAATTATTGTTGCCTGAATACGTAACATAAATATGGGGTCTACGTCCGGAATTGAATTGTTTGAGTTTAATAAGCTTTTTGAATTTTGAATCGGTGTTTTGGTAACGGGGATTGCTCGATTTTTTTTTGTTTGATTGGCTTGTGAGTGGTATTCGGCAACGATGAATATTGATGAGTTTCTGGATTCGCCAGTCGCGGATTTGTTAGCGAAGGTGAAAAAAACTGAAGTCTCTGAAATTGCTAATCGGTTGCATCTTAAAGGGATTTTGTCGACTACATCAAAAGCTGTAATACAGAGAAAAATCGCGTCTCACTATGTGGCTTCGGGTGTTTTTGAAGAATCGATTTTAGAATCGTTTCCAATAAGTAATCTGGAGATGCAGTTGCAAATTGAACAAATGATGTTAGAAAGGTGTAAATTGGAAGCTGAGCAAAAGCAAAGAGATTTTGAATATGCAATGGCGAAATTAAGGTCTGTAGAACAGTCTGCTGATTCTAAAAAACCGTTTGTTGCTAGCCAAGAAATTAAATTGGTCCCTCCATTTAGTGAAACAGAAGTGGAAAGATATTTTCAACATTTTGAAACTATTGCTCGGATGTCAGACTGGCCGAAAGATAAATGGTCAGTGTTATTACAGAGTGTAATCAAAGGCAAGGCACAGCAAGTTTACACAGCTTTAACTGCTGCGCAAGCATTAGATTATGATATTGTGAAAGAAAATATTCTCAAAGCGTACGAGTTGGTCCCAGAAGCGTACAGGGAAAGATTCAGGAGTTTGAAAAAGTCCGTGGAAAAGACTTATGTGGAATTTGCCTATGATAAAGCTATGTGTTTTGAGAGATAGGTTTCTTCTAAAAATGTAAATGAGGACTATGAGACTTTGAAAGAGCTGATTTTAATGGAGGAATTTAAAAGAAGCATTCCTGTTGAAGTAAGGACCTACTTAAATGAGAGGGATACTGATAAATTGCAGGACTGTGCTAGATTAGCTGATGAGTATGTTTTAATCCATAAGAATAAATTTCCTCAGGGTAGAATTTTTAAGAGGAAAAATAATATGGAGACTCAAGGTAAATCAGAAATTAAATTAGAGGTTAATGAGAGAGGTAAGGAGGAAGGAAAACCTGTGAAGGAAAGACAGTTTGGTCTTATTTGTAACTATTGTAAGAAGCCTGGCCATGTAATAGCTAACTGTTTCAAATTGAAAAAGAAAGAGAAGGAAGCAGTTCCAGATGCTTGTGTGCAACATACTGAAGCACCTGTAAAGTTACAGGGTTTGGTAAACACAAATGAGGATTTGTTAGAGTCTGACCAAGTTAGAAAGGGATATGATCATTTTATAACTGAAGGGTTTGTATCCTTGAAAGAAGGATCTACTCTGGTGCCAATAAAAATTCTTAGGGATACTGGAGCTTCTCAATCACTGATGTTAGATAGTGTGTTGAAGTTTAATGAAGAGAGTGATACTGGTGAGGTAAATTACATAAGAGGTGTTGGAAGTGATTTTATGCCTGTACATTTACATGAAGTAAATTTAAAGTCAGGGTTAGTTACAGGATTTGTTAAGGTAGGATTACAGCATAGCTTACCCGTGAAGGGTATTTCTTTATTGTTAGGTAATGACTTGGCAGGTGGACAAGTTTTTCCTGAAGTGCATTTGACAATGGAGTCAGAGGAACCAGAGGTGAATTCTAACACAGATTTTTCTTGTGTTGTGACTAGAGCTATGGCTAAAAAAATTGATGTGCAGAATGAGGTTGTTACTCATGACTGTTCGACTCGGGATTTGAGTTTTGAGGATGTGTCAGAGACTTTCTTACCTTCGTTGTTTGAACAAGATTCTGGGAGTAAGTCTGACTATGAAGATTTATCTCTGTCTCGGAAGGAGATGATAGCAGAGCAGAATAGAGATCCTGAGATTATAAAATTAAGGGAACAAGCTTTACTAGGTAGTGAAATTGAGAAGGTGTCAGTAGGATATTACTTGGAAAAAGGAGTGTTGATGAGGAAGTGGAGGTCGCCTACAATTCCTGCAAGTGAGGAATGGAATGTTGTTTACAAGGTGGTTGTTCCTAAAGTTTATCGGAATGAGATTTTGACTTTAGCTCATAGTGTGCCTTTAGGTGGACATCAAGGGGTAAGGAAAACTGTGGACAAGATTTTAAAACATTTTTACTGGCCTGGTCTAAGAAAAGATGTGGCGATGTTTTGTAAGACGTGCCATACTTGTCAAATTGTGGGTAAACCAAATCAGGTTACACCAGTAGCTCCATTACAACCTATTCCAGCATTCGGTGAACCGTTTTCTAAAGTTATTGTAGATTGTGTTGGTCCATTACCAAAGACAAAAACTGGTTATCAGTATTTGTTGACTATCATGTGTACTTCGTCTAGGTTTCCAGAGGCAGTACCACTTAGGAATATAAAAGCTAAAACTGTGACGAAGGCTCTTATAAAATTCTTTACTTATTTTGGATTGCCTAAGGAAATACAAACTGATCAAGGTAGTAATTTTATGTCTGGATTGTTTCAACAGATAGTTTATAAATTGGGAGCTAAGCAAATTACTTCGTCTGCATACCATCCAGAATCGCAAGGTGCCTTGGAGAGGTTTCATTCTACTCTCAAGTATATGATTAGGACATATTGTGTGGAGAATGAAAGTGACTGGGATGAGAGTATAAGCTTACTTTTATTTGCAGTAAGGGAATCGGTACAGGAATCTTTAGGTTTTAGTCCATTTGGACTTGTGTTTGGACATAGAGTTAGAGGACCTTTAGCTTTATTGAAGGAACAATGGATTAGTAAGGAAGTGCATACTAATTTGTTGGACTATGTTTTGAAATTTAAGGACAGGTTACATAGAGCTTGTAGTTTAGCCAAGGAAAATTTAAAGTTGGCTCAGGAGAAAATGAAAACTTGGTATGATAAGGAAGCTAGGATGAGGATGTTTAAGCCTGGAGATAAGGTGTTGGTTCTTTTCCCAGTGCAGACAAATCCTTTACAAGCTAGATTTCATGGACCTTATGAAATTGTGTCTAGAGTTAATGATGTGGATTACGTAATAAAAACTCCAGATCGTAGAAGGTCAACACAACTTTGCCACATAAATATGATTAAACCATATTTTGAGAAACAATCTGATACTGTGACTGTTGTGGTTAGTGAGAATGAGTTGGATTTAACTGGGAACATGATAGATGATTCATCTGACTTTCATTCTAAATCTAACATTGTTTCTGTTAGGTTACCTAATTCGATCATTTTGGAAAATATGGATGAGAAATTAGCACATTTACAGCTAGAGCAGAAACAACAGATGAAGGAATTGATTTTTAAGTATAAGGATTTGTTTCCAGATGTTCCGAGAAGGACTACTATAGCTTCACATGATGTAGATGTTGGAGATGCCAAACCTATTAAACAACATCCATATAGGATGAACATGGAAAAATGTGAACTTGCTGAGAAAGAAATTGAATACATGTTAGAGAATGATATTATTAGACATTCTAACTCGAATTGGAGTTCGCCATGTGTTATGGTGCCAAAACCTGATGGTAGTATTAGGTTTTGTACGGACTATAGAAAGGTGAATGCTGTAACGAAAACAGATGCATATCCAAATCCTAGAGTAGATGATTGTGTAGCTAAAGTTGGAAAAGCAAAGTTCCTTACAAAGATTGATTTATTGAAAGGGTATTGGTGTGTTCCATTAACGGACAGAGGTAGAGAGATTTCTGCATTTGTAACTCCATCTGGGTTATATGAGTATAATGTTCTTCCATTTGGGATGAAGAATGCCCCAGGTACTTTTCAGAGGATGATTAATTCTGTGATTCAGGGTTTGAAAGATACTGATGCTTATATTGATGATTTAGTGACAGGAAATGATACTTGGGAAGCACACATAATTGCGGTGGAGAAATTGTTTGAAAAGCTTTCAAAAGCTAACTTGACTATTAATTTAGCCAAGAGTGAATTTGGACATGCTACTGTGACTTACCTTGGTTATGTTGTAGGTCAAGGTAAGGTAGCTCCTGTTCAGGCAAAAGTTCGGGCAATTTTGGAAATTCCCACTCCGACGGGGAAAAAAACTCTCAGAAGGTATTTGGGAATGGTAGGATATTATCGAAAATTTTGTAAGAATTTTGCTAATGTTGCCCTTCCATTAACTAACCTTCTGCAGAAGAATGTGAAGTATGTTTGGACAGTGTTTTGTCAGGAAGCATTTGAGAAATTGAAAACAATGATATGTGAACAACCTGTGCTTAAGGCACCTGACTTTGAAAAACCTTTTTCATTAGCTGTGGATGCTAGTGATGAAGCTGCGGGAGCAGTATTGTTGCAAAGGAATGAGGGTGATGAGGTTGATCATCCGGTAGCATACTTTTCTAAGAAATTTAATAAGCATCAAATAAACTATTCAACAATAGAGAAAGAATTGTTATCTCTTGTTTTGGCTTTGGAATATTTTGAGGTATATGTTGGTACAACTCAAAAACCACTTATTGTTTACACTGATCATAATCCGTTAGTTTTTCTGAGTAAGATGAAAAACAAAAACAGAAGATTGTTAAATTGGAGTTTGATGTTACAAGAGTACAATATTGTGATAACTCATATTAAAGGTAAAGATAATGTGGTTGCTGATTGTCTATCTCGATGTTGAATGTACAATGTTTTTTTTTGGAGTGGTTTTTTTTTATTGTAACACTCCTACTGTATTGTATATTGTGTATGTTATATAATTTATACCTTTGTTTTTTTGGGGGTTTTTTTTGTAAGTAATTGTTAAAATTTTTGTTCTTGACAGACCAAAAATGTTTTTTTTGGAGGGAGGTGTTACGTACCCGTGACACGTGACAGTGGTACCCTTGTCACGTGACTGGGGTTGAAGTTATACTGGACATGAGGTAATGGTGGAGTGATGTCATTTTCCCGCCAGTAGAGGTCATGTGACAGGTTTTTTCTACAGGGTATAAAAGGGAGACCCACCCTGTCAGGTGGGGCAGTTCGTGGCTGGATTTGCCAAGATGACTTCATATCACTGTGTGATTTAATGTGATGACGCAGTTTAGTTAAAAATGAAGTTTTATATAATGCCTAAAGTTTAAAAGGTCAGAGCCAACGGTTTCTTTGCTAAGGGAGAGTGAAGTTTGGAAAATGGAGATCGAGGAAAATCGATTTTCGATGGATTGACTTCGACCTTGTGTGATCCTCATTCGGAAGGATTTCGTTTACTATTCTCATGATAGTCTCCGCTGGAAAAAGCGGGAGATTGAGAATATTGTGGAAGGAAGGTCAGTCACTTTAAGTTGTTATATTTAATAAAATTCGACGTGGGAGTTCGACGCTGGGAATCGAAGGACATCGACGTGGAAGAGAATTTACCTCGCTTTAAAAAGTCTCTCCTTTTAAAAGTACCGTGAGCTTTTGAACTGTCGGCATATCGCTCTAAAGTACTGTTTTCTTTCGGCATATCGCTTTAAAGAACTGAGTTCTTTTCAATACCGCTTTGAAGACTGTTTGGGACTGCAACGCTATTAAGGACTGTTTGAGCAGCTGAGCTCGGATCATTATTTGGGTTTGTTTACTTTTGAAGGGGGTTTGTTATCAGTGTTTAATAAACGTGTTATTTGTTATAAAAACCCTTCGTCTAACTCATCTATAACTATTGTTGCCTGAATACGTAACAATAGAAGCTAAACTGACTTTTCCTAAACCTTACTTTTATTGTCCTTAATTATTTGGATGGAGGTGCGGAGTTATTGACGCTACTGTGTATAATTGATATAATGCAATGGCCCATGTTGGTTAGGATTTTTTTTCACTTTTTTTGGGGGGTGGGTTTCTTATTTTCTCCATTTTTTGTAATCACTATGAGTTTGGGATGTTACTATCATCTATTTGTATTTATACCTTAATCTATTAATTATGTACTCTCAAGCTCTTTGTATTCATGTTTCATTTGTGTTTGTTTAAAATCAATAAAAAGATTTAAAAAGGACTATTCTGAGGAAAGGGTGGAATAGGCGCAACGGGCCGAGTGGCCAGGCATGCTCCTGTTACTTATTTTCTAAAGCATAAGTTTACCTTTACGCCTTGTTCTCCCTTGGTTTTCAGCCATTCGGATTGCACAGGGGAGCGGTGAGAGCTCCGGAGATCCACCGGCAGCCGCTGCGGGGCAGCTCCCGTCTCCCAGCAGGAAGGGACGGGTCTGGGAGACAACTCCAGACAACAGGCCCTGATCCTCGGCGGGGAAAGGCTGGGTGCCCTCCGTGTAGCTGAAACATCTCACGGAATCTCCGCCAGTCTCTTCAGCTCTGCCTTCGAAAGGATTCACGACCCGCCGGTGGTGCAGCCGAAACCCGAGGCGCAGCTCCCGGTCTCCGGCCTCACTCGGTCCCGGTTCCAAACCCCGGCCCGGCCCCAAACCCCGGCCCGGCCGGGCGCTCAGCGTCCCGCCCACTGACACCCCTCAGCCAATGAGAGCATCCGTCTCCCAGCACCGGTCGCTGATTGGCTGTGTGTGTGAGAGGACGGGCTGCTGCTGGGAGCTGGAGATGTCAGTCACAGTTTGTTCTCAGAATTAAAGCAAGTTTCCCGAAACTCCAATTTCAAAGTAAATTTTATTATCAGAGTCCAGATAAGTCACCACATACAACTCCGAGAAGCATTTTCCTGCGGACATACTTAGAAAAAGTATAGAATAGTAACCATAACAGAAGCAGGCAGTGAAAGATCAGCCAGAGTGCTGAAGGTAACAAACTGTGCAAATGCAAATACGGGGAAAAAGCGATAAATAACAAGAGCATGAAATAACCGCAGCGGCTGCTGATGGATCTCCGGAGCTCTCACCGCTCCCCTGTGCAATCCGACAGGATGAAGGCCAAGGGAGAACAAGGCGCAAAGGTAAACTCGTGATTTAGAAAATAAGAAACAGTAGCAGGCGTTGTCATTCGGCCCGTTGCGCTGTTCTGCCCCTCACTCAGAAGATGGCTGATCTTTGAATTCAGCGCCACTTTCCTGCAACGTTTCCAACATCGCCAAGCCCCTGAATATGTCGTCAGTGATCCCTGGTTCCACTGCCCAGCCAGGAGAAACATCATTCCTGCCCCTACCCTGTAAATACCCTGTGAGACTGCGTCTGTCTCAATCAGGAAGCTTCTCCATGTGAACCTTGTGTTAATGAAATTGGTGACAGTTCTTTCAGACCAGCAGCTTTGACCACAAGAACACCAGACAATGGTCAGCACGGAATGTCCTGCAGTTACTGTAGGAGAAGGACTGGATGGACACAGTGGAGTGGTTCCCTGAGCAGACAGTCCAGACCATCTGGCAGAATGCCTCATCACCAGATCTCACCAACAGGCAGCAAGACCTCGCCTGTCTGGCGGCGAGAGGGCCCCTCCCAGTCTGATCCTTGCTGCATGCCCGGAGACCACTCCCACAGCACGCTGCCCCGAGATTACTGCAGTGGAGACGAGAGGGCCCCTCCCAGTCTGATCCTTGCTGCATGCCCGGAGATCACTCCCACAGCGCGCTGCCCAGAGATTACTGCAGTGGAGACGAGACGGTCACTCACCTCTTTGCGGACTGTGGGCTGGCGAAGATCTGTGGAGAAAGATGCAAGGGCCTGTGCCACAGCAGCTGCGTGACAGAAGGCTCACTGATCCTCGGCCTGTTCCCAGGACGCGCAGGGAAACGGACAGCGAGTGCTGCTGGAAGATCATCAACTCGGGGAAAGAGGCTCGAAACTTGTTGGCCTGCCATCACATCGAGATGGCCGGAGAGCAGGGGTTCCCAACCTGGGGTCCACGGTTACTGGTATTGGTCTTTGGCATAAAAATGTTTGGGAACCCCTGTCGTACAGGAATGCTGCCGGCTGGCACATTCTAGACTACAGGGACACCATTGGAATTACAGGGATCCTCTACACTGGACAGGGAGTGGCCGGGTTGGCTGAGGAAGCCTCACAGTTATTGTAGTAGTGAACCACCCCAGGGGGACACATGGCTTCTCCTTTCAGCGCAGGACTTCAATCGTCTTCCAGGGGAAGGTCCTTCCGACCGCAGGGATGAGGCCTTTGGAGATTCAGCTGACGTTTTTGTCGCTCTGGGTTTTTACGGGATGGGGTGGCTAGACCAACCCTCCTCCGCTCGTAGCCGGCTTAGACAGTCCATTGGGCGTTTACTTATCTGTTGCCTGTTTAATGTGTTTTTTATCCCACAGTAAACATAGAAATGTCCAGTATTTCCACTGAACACATCCAGTAAAACCATGTTCATTCCCGGAGACTGCAGCGCGTGTAGTGGACAATCGCGGTACTGCAGGGGATCAGCAACTCCCCCGAAAGTGAAAGCATTTTGAATCAGGAAGTGCTGGGAGTTAACATGGCTTCGAAAGGAGAGACCGAGAGTTTGAGCGAGGAGGCAATTTGTCCCGTCTGCCTGGATTTCTTCATCGATCCAGTATCACTGGAGTGCGGTCACAACTTCTGTCGCTCTTGTATCACACGGTATTGGGAAAGGGAGGAGAGAAACTCCTGCCCGGAATGTAGAGCGGTGTTTGCTGACCGCACCCTCAGGGCCAGTCGGGCCTTAGCAAATCTGGCTGAAAAACTTCGAAATCTAAACCTGAATCCGAAAGGGAAGGAAAGTAAACGTCACTGCGAGGAACATGAGGAAGAACTGAAGCTGTTTTGTGAAACGGACAAGACACTGATCTGTGTGATCTGTGCAGCTGCCCAGGAACACAGAGAGCACCGCTTCATGCCGATTAAAGAAGCTGTTAAAATCTACAAGGTAAAAACTAACGTTAGTTTAATACTTAACACATTTCCTTTCTCCTACATACCATTACACGAGCCTCCATAACCAACACATCATTCTCTGCAACTTCCGCCATCTCCAGCGGGATTCTAGCATCTCTCCGTCCCACAGCCCACCTCCGCACCCCGCAACTCACCGGTCTCTATACGGATCGCGGTCCACGTCCTGTATCGCCCTGATCCACTCGCTCCTCCACACTGATCTCCCTCCTGGCACCGACACCTGCAAGCGGGACAAGTGCTACACCTGACTCCTAACCTCCTCCCTCGTCACCATTCAGGGCCGCAAACAGCCCAGTTCCTCCCGTTTCTTCCATGGTCGATTGTCCTCTCGTATTAGATTCCTTCTTCTCCAGCCCTTTACCTCTTCCACCTGTCCCCTCTCAGCTTCTCACTTCATCACCCTCCCCCACGTTCCCCCTCACGTTGTCTCACCCGTCAGCTGGTTCTCATCCCCAACCTTTTTATTCTGGCTTCTGTCCCATTCCTTCCCAGTCCTAATGAAGGGTCTCATTCCGAAACACCGACTGTTTATTTCCCCTGAATAGATGCTGCCTGACTCATTGAGTTCCTCCGGCATTTTGTGTGATGATCGAGTTAGATCACCTGTTTCTTTTGATGCATCTTTGTTTCAATTTCCTTCACTCTCTGACTTCCAGGATCAGCTAAAATCTTCCTTAGATTCTCTCACAAAAAAGAAATCAGACTTCCAGGAAAAGGAGCAGCAACAGAAAGAGAAGATTTCTGGAGTTCGGGTGAGGCTTCCTGAGCGGAATTTCTGATATTACTGTCGAGTTTTGCTCCATTTAATGCAGAATAGCAGAGTATCGCAGCTCCAGTGACCTGGGTTCGATCCTGACCTCTGCTGCTGTCTGTGTGGAGTTTGCATGCTCTCCCTGTGACCATGACAGATTCAGACATATTGCAAGGACATGCCGGATGAATGGTTAATTACCGTTAATCCTGTAAAGGTGGGGAGGGTGTGTGTGAATCAGATGGGAGTTTATGGGTCAATAAGTGAGAATAGGTTTCAGGAAAACGTAAGGGAATGGTGTTGTCGGGAATGCTCTCAGAAGTAGCATGGACTCCAATAGACCGAACTTAACGACAAAAGGAAACAGAGCACAGCAATGCAGTATATTAATCTTCACCTTTCCTTCGACAGGAACAGTCACACAGCCTTCAGTCCCAGATCACATCCCAGTTTGCTGAACTGCGCCAGATTATCACTGAGAAAGAGCAGAGCTTACTCAGGGATCTCAGGGAAGAAGAGAAGAGGATTCTCAGCCTAATGGAGAAAAATCTTCTAGCTGTTCAAGAGAATATAAGGATTATTCAGGAGGAAATCACTAAGTTAAAGGAACAGATGGATCAAAAAGACAGTGTGATATTTCTGAAGGTGAGGAATTCTATTTCAATTTGTTTCTGTTAAAGGGCACTAAATGAACAGTGGTATATTTGAAATAAACACAGCACAGCGGCCAATTCTAACAAATCAATTGTCGCTCTGGTGACCTCACACAGAAGGCAGTGAAGACCAAGTCTCTGGATGCTTTCAAGAGAGAGTTAGATAGAGCTCTTATAGATAGCGGGGTCAAGGGAAATGGGGAGAGCGCAGGTACGGGGTACTGATTGTATATGATCAGCCATGATCACAGTGAATGGCGGTGCTGGCTAGAAGGGCCGAATGGCCTACTCCTGCACCTATTGTCTATTGTCCCAAAATTGGGCTTCCACAACTTTTGTACATCCAAGGACAGAATGCAAATCTCTCTGAAATTATTTACTCTGATCATAACAGAGAGCTGCTGACTGTTTCCTTAATTACCGCATTAAATATCCTCTAAAACTCCCATTAACACCCAGTTCCAGTCACAGGCTGTGAGTGTGTCTGGTGCGGTGGGTGTGAGGGTCTCTCTGTCAATCAGTGAGAACAAAGATTGTGGCCCACACACCAGACTTATCCTCCATATCCGGTTTCCATCAAATGGGAATCTTTCACTGTCTCTTTATTTTTTGGATACATTTCACATGGGATTATATCCCATTCTCTATCATAAACAGGCCATTAGGTCCATCTTCTATCAATTTCCCTGCTTCACAAACCTCCTGCCACCTACTCACCGCACCCAGCAACAGTGCCCCGAACTCCCTAGTCCCTCATGTGTTTATCCAGCCTCCCCATTACATTCAATCTCTGCTGTTCCATTTCAACCACTCCTGTGGCACTGAGTTCCACATCCTCTTCACTAAATTTCTTGTGGAATTTGTTAAAATCCATCTGGAATTACATCTCCCCACAAGTCTTCCCGTAAATAGAGGTACTTCCTCCACCCGCACACAATCACATACATCACTGATCTTAAATTCCTCCATCCTATCACACTGATGTCATATCCAGATGATAATGCACAGCCTGTCCTGTCTTCCCTGTAAGTTTCATCCTCTCAGTAATGGTCTGACATTCAGAAACTTTCCCTGTAATTTACCCCGTGGTTCTGTATTGTCCGTGTGTGTGAGTGACTGTGGGATTGGGAATTTTCAACACCTTGTAATGATTTGGATGAAATTCAGGATGTGGACAGTAAGTCCAAGTCTAATCAGATTTGTGTTTTATTTATTTCAGGAGGAAGCTCATCGGAACAGGAGGTAGGACATGCTCTTTACTGAAACCCTTAATGGATTTGTAAAATAGTACAGAATAGCAATTTATAACCAGCAGTTTAATATTTACAGGATTAATGACGATGTTCAGCAATTGGCAGTGACAGATGAGACCCTACCGGTTGAAAAATTCGATCACCCCTATTTGTTGAACACAGTGCTGAGAGAAACGCTTGATGCTATTAATCGAGGTAAAACTTATATAAAGTTTCATTTCTCCTTGTTTATGAAGCTCAATTTAGTTCCAATTTGATGCAAAGATTGTCTGTAATACTGGGCTGAAGGGGAACTGAAGTTTATTCCACATCAACCCCACCGACTGGGAGGCATCACTGTCACATGGTCAGCTGGAGATGTCAGACCCCTGGACACACCAGCACAGGGTCACAACACAACCAATACACGGGACTGGCAGATGAACCACTGTGTCCTGATCCCAGGCACACTGCACTAACACACCAGGACATGAGTTTGGATCTACCAGAGGAACTGGGAATTTAATACTGACGATAATATTGTAGGGAATAAAAGCAGGTATCAGTGTGGTGACCGGGATTGTCAGGAAAATACACAAGTCCTTCATGTGCACTGTGAGTGCAGACTCTGACTGACACAGGTCTTCCCCCTTCCGGATCAGCATCTCTCACTGTTGTTAGAGGCAGAAGAGGGGAGTATTCGTGATCGGGGACTGAATCGTCAGGGGAACAGACAGGAGAATCTATTGATGTGAACGGGACACCCGAATGGTATGTTGCCTCTTAGGTGCCAGGGTCAGGGATGCCTCGAATCGTGTCCGCAGCATTTTAGAGAGGGAGGGAAAAAAGCCAGATATATTGGTAAATTTTGGGACAATTACATTGGAAGTAAAAGCAAAGAGGTCCTGAAAATAGAATCTGGAGAGCTTGGTAGAAAGCTCAGAAGCAGCACCCCCAGGGTTGTAATTTCTGGATTGCTGCCTGTGCCACGTGCTGGTGAGGGTAGAAACAGGATAATTTGACAGATAAACATGGCTGAGAAGATGGTGCTGGGGACAGGGCCTCAGGTTCTTGGATCATTGGGATCTGTTCTGGTGGAGGAATGACCTGCTCAAAAGGGATGGGTCGCACCTGGACCCAGGGGAGAACAATATTCTCACAGAGAGGTTTGATAGAGCTGTTGGGGAGGGTTTAAACTAATTTGGTGTGGTGGGGGGTTGGAAGTGGAGTGAAGGGACTCTGGATAGGACTGATGATAAAAATACAAAGATAGCGTGCAGTCAGACTGTCAGATAGGGCGGACAGATGCGAGGACACAATTACAGCCAGCAGGGTGATTATCAGTGCATTAGGGATGCAGAATTAAAAAGGGTAGCAGATACAGTACACAAAGTGCTATATCTCAATGCATGGAGTATGAGAAATAAGGTGGATGATCTTGTTGCTCGATTACAGATTGTCAGGTATGATGTTGTGGCCATCACGGAAACGTGGCTGAAGGATGGTTGTAGTTGGGAGCTGAATGTTCAAGGTTACACAATGTATCGGAGGAAGGAAGGAAGGAAGGCCGATGGGGTGGTGTGGCTCTGCTGGTAAATCAGCAGCAAGATGTGACATAGGATTGGAAGATGTTGAATCCTTGTGGGTTGAGGTAAGGAACTGCAAAAGTAAAAATGACACTGACAGCAGTCATATACAGGTCTCCCAACAGTCAGTGGGTTGAGGCCCACAGATTAGAACTGGAAATAGAAAAGGCTGATGAAAAGGACAATGTTATGATAATCATGGGAGATTTCAACATGCAGGTCAATTGGGAAAATCAGGTTGGTAAAGGATCTCAAGAGAGTGAGTTTGTTGAATGCAATGTGATGGCTTTCTAGAGCAGTTTGTCATTGAGCCTACTCGGGGAACAGCTCTACTGGATTGGGTGTTATGTATTGAACCAGAGGTGAGTAGTTAAAAGAAAACTTAGGAAGCAGTGCTCACAACATGACTGAGTTCAACTTGAAATCTAATAAGGAGACAGTGAAGTCTGACATTGTAGTATTTCAGAGGAGTAAAAGAAATTACAGTGTTCTGAGAGAGGAGTTGGCCAAAGCAAATTGGAAGGAGATGCTGGCAGGGATGAGAGCAGAGCAGAAATGGTGTCAGTTTCTGGGAAAATGAGGAAGGTGAAGGATAGATGTATTCCAAAAATAAATAAATACTCAAATGGCAAAATAGTAAAACCGTGGCTGACAAGGGAAGACAAGTTAATGTAAAGGCAAAAGAGAGGGGATACAACTAAACAAAAATTAGTAGGAAGACAGAGGATTGGGAAGCTTTTAAATATCTACAGAGAGGAACTGAAAGAATGATTGGGATGAAAAAAATAAACAAGAAATTGATTTGAATTCAATTGACTATTACTTACATCATATACATGAGGATTAAAAATCTTTATGTTACATCTCCATCTAAATGTGTAATGTGCAATTTATAGTAATTTATGATGAATTATATGTATAACAGGCTGGTCAATATAACATAGAAATACAATTGTGTCAGCATGAGTTAATCAGTCTGATGGCCTGGCTGAAGAAGCTGTCCCGGAGCCTGTTGCTCCTGGCTTTTAATCTGTGGTTCAGAATCCAACGTTAGCATTCAATTCAAGAGCAGGGATGTGATGCTGAGGATTTATAAGGCACTGGTGAAGCCTCACCTTGAGTATTGTGAACAGTTTTGGGCTCCTCATCTAAGAGAAGATGTGCTGGCATTGCAGAAGGTTCATTTCATAAGGATGATTCCAGGAATGAAAGGGTTATCATACAAGGAACGTTTGATACCTCTGTGTCTGTACTCACTGGAATTTAGAAAGATGAGGGGGGATCTCATTGAAACCTTTCGAATGTTGAAAGTCCTAGACAGAATAGATGTGGAAAGGATGTTTCCCATGGTGGTGGAGTTTAGGACAAGAGGGCACAGCCTCAAGATAGAGGGGGGTCTATTTAAAACAGATGCAGAGAAATTTGTGCCAGCGGCTGTTGAATTTGTGGAACGTGTAGTGTGTATTTAAGGCAGAGCTTGATAGGTTCTAGATTGGACACAGTATCAAAGGTTACGGGGAGAAGACCAGGGAGTGGGGCTGAGGAGGGGAAAAAAGGTTCAGACATGATTGAATGGCGGAGCAGACTCGATAGGCAAATGGCCTAACTCTGCTCCTATGTCTTATGGTGATCAGACCACTACATTGAAGCATTGTGAGAATGAGCTCGGACACACCAACAAGCATTGACATGGGTCAAGATTTCATCTCGGGAGAAGCACACACAGCATAACCGGCCTGGCAAAGCTCCCTCACACACATACACAGGAAGGATTGGCAGATTGTAGTCAGAGCCTCAGCAATGTACGTTGTTATTTCCCTCAGTAACCTGGAAACCAATCTCTTCAGAGAGAGTCATTTATTCATTTAAACAACTCAATCACGTGTGACACATTGTCAACATACACCAGACATGTGACGACACACTGTAACATACAAATTCTTCAATGTGCACACTGTCCTTCAATGTGTATACACACCACACGGATATTTACCACAATCAACACACACACACACACACACACACACACACACACACACACACACACACACACACACACACTCTCTCACGGATATACTATCAGAATGTGACACATGTCCACAGAAATAGGCACAAATTCCCATTTAGGATTGAAATATGCCGTCCTTACCCAGTCTGTCTGTTCTGTGGCACTGAGCTGCCCTCTGACGTGACGTCACATCAACACTTCACAGACAGACTCCGGGGTGAGATTATGATCTGGGAGGGTTTGAAGGATGTTGAACCCACGGCCCACTTCATCAATCTGCAAGACTAAGATGTCTTCTTGAGCATGTCCCATCTGTGTGTGTTTGCCCTCCCCCCCATCCCTCTAACCATTTCCCATCTGTGTACCTTACCAAATTTATTTTAAAATATTTTATTTTTACCTGTTTCTACAGCGTCTGAGGGCAAATTCCATTTACCAACCTCCCTCTCTATGAGAATGTTACCCGATAGACCACTCAGAAAAATTTCCCGTCTCACTTTCAATCTGAGGCCTCTGGTTCTGTACTCCCATTTCTTGGAAAAAGAAACGTTATTTAAGCTCCTTATGAATTATTTACCTCGATAAGGGGTCATAGCTGAACATCCTACACTACAGCTGAATAGCCCAAGCATACCCACTCTCTGCTTTTAACCCAAGCCCCCAGTCCTGGTAACATCCTCCTGAAGCCTCCTGTCCAGTGTAATGACATCCTCCCCATATTCGGGAGCCGGAAATGCAGACAATACTCCAAGTGTGGTCTATCATCGACATCAAAGGCATTGCTGAATTTCTTGTGGACAGTGTGGAATAGGCTGATGAATACAGGACTGAAGGTGTTTTTTAGATTGGGACAAGAAGGGCGGCGTGGGAGCTAAATTCTGAAGGAAGGCAGTTTTTTTAAAAAAAAACTTTGCGTACAAGAACGGCGAGACTGCGCAGGACAGCGTGGAGAGTTTAAAAAGATGACCACCCTATACAGCGGGCAGCGGAGTGGGTGGCAGCAGAGTGTAGGGCTTTGGCTCAACGGGCTTAGGCGGTAACGGGAAGAGGCGAGAGCGAGGCACCGACTCTTTTTCTCCCCTTGGCAAATCGGCCTGGACGGACGGGGGAACAGCAGGGCACATTAGCTGACGGTTTAAAAAGTTTGTGTGTTTGGCGAAGTAAGTGGGTGAGTAGACCTATCTTTCTTTGTTTCATTCCTGTAGAATTAGGTAGCATGTCTGCAGGGTTAGTGCTTTGTTCAGGGTGTCAGATGTGGGAATCCTGGGAGACCTCCAGCCTCCCTGATAGCCACATCTGCACCAGGTGAACCGAGATGCAGCTCCTCGGAGACCGTGTTAGGGATCTGGAGCTGCAGCTTGATGACCTACTGCTTATTAGAGAAAATGAAGAGGTGATAGACAGGAGCTACAGGGAGGTAGTCATCCCTAGGCTACAGGGGTCAGAAAACTGGGTGACTGTCAGGAGAGGGAAGGAAAATTCCCGGATAGTGGAGAGCACCCCTGTGGCTGCCCCCCTCAGCAACAAGTATATCGTTTCGGATGCTGTTGAGGGGGATGACCTGAGAGGTCAGCGGGAGACGCTCATGGAGTGAGTACTGTTTCAGATCCGCTCCATAACCTTTACTTTTTCTAACCTTTGATCACCCTTATTCAACTTATTGTTACCTACACCAAAAGATTTTTGCTACTTTCTCGGACTTATCGTTAAGATTTTATTGTGAATTTTTGAAGATATGCAAACAGAAATGGCTCTTAGATCCAAAGGAAGAGAACCGGGGCGTAACCCGAACGGCAATGGAAAGAAGCAAGCTCAACCGCAACGCACTGAATTAACTTACGAACTGTTTATGGAGGTTTTGGATAGAAAATTTGATGAACAACATCAAGCTTTTAAACAAGATATAAAGGCTTTTCAAGATTATATGGTTAAGACGGATTCAGTAATTAACCAGCAGCAAGTGCTTATCGCGTCTTTGCAAGAAGCTCGGAAACGAGATTTGACAATTGAAAAATTGCAAAAGGATTTAATTTCGACCATTAAACTGGTGGAGACACTTAAAGCCAAGAGTGTCGATTTGGAGAATCGGTCCAGAAGACAGAACCTACGCATACTTGGTCTCCCAGACGGCATAGAAAAAGGCGATCCTTCGAAATACTTTGCTCAATTTTTAAAAGATGCGTTTCCGTCGGTTTTTTCAGAGAACCCCCCGGTACTTGACCGAGCAGATAGAATTTGGTGTCGTTCGTCGAGTGCTTCAGCTAAACCCCCGGTGGTAATTGTCCGATTTCACTACGTACACGACAAAGAACAACTCATTCGTGAAGCTCGAAGGGCTGGGATGATTAAATTTCATGATTACTATTTTTGCTTGGTGGAAGATTTTAGTCCAGAAATTATGAAGAAAAGGCTTCTTTTTAAACCTCTGATGTCCGAATGTTATAAGAAAAATCTAAAACCTGCGCTCTTATACCCGGCGAAGCTCAGGATCTCCCCCCCGAACGCTCCGCGCAGAGTATTTCTTTCCACTTTCGAGGCGAAAAAGTATTTGGAGGAGAACTTCCCTACTGATATAGTCACTACTCTCCAATAAATGAGTGATTCTGATCGTGAAAGATGGTTTTTGTTTCCTTAAACCAGGGTTAGTCTCTGGCTATTGGTGTAGGTTTATCCTATACTTCATATTTAAGTTAAAGTGTGCTTTCGTTATATTAATCGCTTTGTCTTATACACTTTAACTACTATACTATATTTTTGACTATTATTTTTGACCCCTTGAAGGTATATTTCTAACCTTTCGAAGGGATTTTTTTTTAATTATTAAGATAGTGGTTTTTTGCAAAATATTCTTGGTTTTGTTTAAGATGGCGTTATTGTTTCTCTTTTCGTCTTCTTCCTATAATGCATCGCTTATCATAGTTTAAATACTTCTTGATTTGTTTGGGTTATAACCCGATTTATAAACTTTTAGTGATTATATTCTTTTTTTTTACAACTAAGCATATTAAGAAGCGTAGTTTTTAGTATTGCGATCATAATTCTTAAAGTTGGGGTGTTTTTTTTTTATATATCCTTTAAACACGGAGTGGTCTGCCGCTGATATGGGGTAGAGTTAGTCTCATTTTTTCCTTTTTCTAGCCATATTTTGGCTTTTTTTCTTTTTCGTGAGGGGGTGCGGGTTGGTCTGTCCTCCTTTTTAATTTTTCTCTTACCAATTTGTTTTAGTTTTTTTACTTGGTCTGTTCTTGAACTACAAATATGTCTACGATGTCGTCACTTCCGGGTCCGCTCTTTATTTTTGTTCCTCTTCCGGGTGCATGAGTTTATAACATGGTTAACCCCTTCTATACCAAAGGGATGACTTTAGAAACATGGCTCAAACCATTAACTTTGTGTCTTGGAATACTAATGGTTTAAACCATCCGATTAAACGAAAGAAGATTTTCAAAGTATTCCAAAGACTTAATGCTCATATCATTTTTGTACAAGAAACTCATGTGAGGAAGGAGGACAAATATCGTTTTTTTAGGTCTTGGCGGGGTCAACAGTATCATTCAAATTCAAATGCCAAAGTTAAGGGAGTTTCAATTTTTATTGACTCCTCTATTGCATTTGTTCAACATGATATCCTTTCGGATCCGAATGGTAGATTTTTGTTAATTACGGGTTTACTCGGTAATAAAAAGGTTGCTATGGTTAATGTTTATGCTCCAAATGTGGATTGTCCTGACTTTTTTAAGTCCTTATTTACTTATTTACCTAATTTAAATGAATATAAGTTAATAATGGGTGGTGACTTTAATTGTTGTCTAAATCCTTTGATGGACAAATCTATATCTATCCAGACTTTACCCAATAAGTCGGCCACTTGTTGACTGATAATGGAGTTTTTGATATTTGGAGATTTCGTCATCCTAATGACAAAGAGTTTTCTTTTTTCTCACATGTTTATCACTCCTATTCGAGAATTGATTATTTTTTTTATTGACTCTTGTTTTATTCCATCGGTAATTGGTTGTAATTATGATATTATAGCTATTTCCGACCATGCTCCATTAAAACTTTCTATTAATTTTACGGATACAGCTTTAAGTGCTAGACAATGGCGATTTGACTCTACCTTATTGCAAGAGCCGGACTTTATTAAATTTATGAAGGAGCAGATCGATTTCTTCTTTTCAACTAATTCCACGGATGATATCTCTTGCGGAATACTTTGGGACACCTTTAAAGCGTATATACGTGGACAGATTATCTCTTGTTCTGCTGGTCTGAGAAAACGCCTTAAGAAGGAAACTCTTTTATTGGTTGATAAAATTAAAGAGATTGTCAAGAAATGTTCGACTACTCCCAGCAGGGAGCTTTACAAACAAAGGGTTGAACTTCAAATGGAACATAGTTTATTACTTACATCTCCGATTGAAAATCAATTAATGAAAACCAGATCTGATTTCTATATACATAGTGATAAATCGGGAAAACTGTTAGCTAGTCAGCTGAAGAATGTTTCAGTTAAACGTCAAATCACTAAGGTTCGTCAGCAGAATGGGGATTTGACAGTTAACCATGATGAGATAAATAAGTCTTTTCAAGACTTTTATACCTCCCTGTATCAATCTGAATTCCCTCAGGATCATAATACCATGTGTGATTTTCTCGGGAAATTGAATTTTCCAAAACTATCATCTGATGATCTTTCAGTACTAGATACTCCGTTTACGGATGCGGAAATTAAAGGGGTTATTTCCTCAATGAATTCTGGGAAAGCACCAGGTCCAGATGGGTACACAGTAGAATTTTTTAAATGTTTTTCTGCTACTCTCTCTCCTTGGCTATGCAAGGTTTTTGAAGAAGCAATTAGATTGGGGAATTTGCCACAATCTTTTTATAGAGCTTCCATTTCCTTAATACTGAAGAAAGATAAAGACCCTACTGATTGTGCATCTTATAGACCAATATCTCTATTGAATGTGGATTCTAAGATTTTTTCCAAGTTACTGGCTTCCAGGCTGGAGAAGGTATAACCCCAAATTATTTCGGAAGATCAAACCGGTTTTATTAAAAATCGCTATTCTTTTTTCAATGTTAGGAGATTACTGAATATTGTTTATACTCCTTCACATAACACTTCAGAATGTGTTATTTCATTAGATGCGGAGAAAGCATTTGATAGTGTTGAATGGCCTTACTTATTTTATGTGCTGGAGAAGTTTAATTTCAGTCCGACCTTTATTTCTTGCATTAAACTGATTTATCAAACTCCAGTAGCCTCGGTGTTTACTAATAATCAAAGATCTCCATTTTTTCGTTTATTTCGGGGCACTAGACAAGGTTGTCCTCTTAGTCCATTACTACTTAACATCGCTTTAGAACCTTTGGCAATTGCCATCAGAGAATCACAGGATATTTTGGGTATTAATCGTGGAACAGATATTCATAAGGTATCTTTGTACGCAGATGATTTATTATTATTCATCTCTAACCCTGAGAAATCTATTCCAGCAGTCTTATCATTGTTGGCTCAATTTAGTGAGGTTTCTGGGTATAAGTTAAATCTTAATAAGAGTGAATTGTTTCCTTTGAATAGACACGTCCCAAGCTATGGTATTTTACCTTTTAAATTAGTTAATGACTCTTTTACTTACTTAGGGATTAAAATTACAAAAAACCATGAAGAATTATTTAGGTTTAATTTTCTACCCTTAATTGATCAGATTAAAGGCTTATTTACTAAGTGGTCACCATTATCTTTATCTCTGATAGGTAGGATTAATGCTATTAAGATGGTTATTTTACCTACATTTTTATATATTTTTCAAGCGGTACCAATTTTTATTCCGAAATCCTTTTTTACTAATGTTGATTCAAAAATTTCCTCATATATATGGCAGAATAAAAATCCCAGGTTAGGTAAAATATACTTACAGAAGACAAAGAAGGATGGTGGGTTGGCATTACCCAATTTCAGATTTTATTATTGGGCAGTTAATATTAGATATTTGATATGTTGGTTGAAAGAATGGGATGGTCCTTTTTGCCCTCATTGGGTGAGGTTGGAAACTAAATCAGTATCTGGCTATGCTCTGGGTTCTATTTTAGGGACATCTCTCCCTTTTGCTCTTTCTAAATTGCCGAATCGAATTGACAACCCGATAGTTAAATATACCTTACGTATATGGTTTCAATTTTGGAAATTTTTCGGGTTGACTCAATTCGTGTTAAATTGTCCTATTGTATCTAATTGTTTTTTCCACCCCTCAATTATAGATCAAGCTTTTTTGGCTTGGAAAACTAAGGGATTATTAAGATTTTCTGACTTATTTTTGGACAACTGTTTTATGTCTTTTGAGCAATTATCCAATAAATATAATTTGCCTAGATTTCATTTTTTCAGATACTTACAGGTTAGGCATTTTTTAAGTACGGTACTTCCTACGTTCCCAAATTTTGTGTCTTCAGATATTTTGGAGAGTTTGTTTGAATTAAACCCTTTTCAAAAAGGGCTTATATCAAAACTTTATAATATAATTATGAAGATACGTTCAGCGCCCTTTGATAAGACCAAAAATGATTGGGAAAGAGAGCTTAATCTTATTATTCCTATTGAGAATTGGGATAGAATTCTTCAATTAGTTAATACATCATCTATATGTGCCAAACATTCATTAATACAATTTAAGGTTGTACATAGGGCCCATATGTCCAAGGATAAATTAGCTCATTTTTATTCTTATATAAACCCTATTTGTGACAGATGTCAATTAGAAATCGCGTCTTGGTAACTCATATCTTTTGGTCATGTCCACTTTTGAAAAAATATTGGAAAGATATTTTTGATATTATCTCGGCAGTACTGAATATCGATTTACAACCCCATCCTATTACCGCAATTTTTGGTTTACCGATGATGGACTCACTCCATTTATCTCCTTCCGCCTGTCGAATGATTGCTTTTCTCACTTTGATGGCTAGAAGATCTATATTGTTGAATTGGAAGGAAATTAATCCTCCCACGGTATTTCATTGGCTTTCTCAAACTATGTTATGTCTAAATTTAGAAAATTTAGAAGTGCTGTATTTGATACTTCTATTAAATTTGAAAAGATATGGAGACCATTTATTCAATATTTTCATATGATGTAATATGGCCCTATGCCAAGCTTATTGGTTTTTTCAGCTTTAATCGTATGTATGTTGAGAGGATCGGAGTTGACGACATTGATGTTTATGTATGCTTGTGAGATACTATAAACAGCCCTTTTTTTTCTCTTTTCTTTTAGTTCTTTTTTAGTTTTTTTTTCTTTCTTTGCTTTTTTTCCTTAGATATTAGATTAGTAGATTAGTTAACTTTTCATATATAGATTTTTTTTCTCTTTTTTTATATTATATATTATGAAATATCTAGATTTACCTTGTTCATATATATACTATATGGTTTATGTTTTGGGAAAACTTATTTATATTGTATTCATTGCTTATGTATTCCTTCATGTGTAATGGGAGTTTGTATGTTTGTAATCCCTTATTAATATTTTAATTGTATTCTGTTCATAATATTTTTAATACTAATAAAAAGATTGAAAGAGAGAGGGGGATGACCTGACAGGGGACGGCCACGGTGACCGGGTCTCTGGCACTGAGCCTGGCGCTGTTGTGCAGGAAGGAAGGAGGGAGAAGAAGAATGCGGTAGTCATAGGGGATGCCATAGTCAGGGGAACAGACAGGAGATTCTGTGAGCCTGGTAGAGATACCTGCATGATGTTTTGCCGCCCGGGTGCCAGGGTACGGGGTGTCTCGGTTCGGGTCCAGAATGTTCTGAAGGGAGAGGGCGAGCAGCCAGCTGTCTTGGTACATGCTGGTACCAATGACATAGAGAGGAAAGGGAGGAGGTCCTGAAGAGAGATTTCCGGGAGTTAGGAAGGGAGCTGAGAAGCAGGACCTCCTGGGTAGTAATCTCAGGATTACTGCCTGTGCCACGTGCTAGCGAGGGCAAGAATAGTAGGATGAGGCAGATGAATGCGTGGCTGAGAGACTGGTGCAGGGGGCATGGCTTCAGATTCTTGGATCATTGGTATCTCTTCAGGGGGAAGTATTACCTGTTCAAACAGGACGGGTTACACCTGAACCATAGCGGGAATGTTTAATAGAGCTGTTAGGGAGGGTTTAAACTGATTTGGTAGGGGGATAGTAAACCGGAATGATAGAGTAGAGGAAGGGTGAAACAGAAATAAATCTAAGATAGTGAGCAGTAAAGATGTCAGGAAGGACAGGCAGGTGATGGGGCAAATTTGCAGCCAGTGGGATGAGTTGCAGTGCAATCAAAACAAAAAGTACCAAATACTGGACTTAAGGTGTTATACTTAAATACACACAGCATAAGGAATAAGGTGGATGATCTTGTCGTGCAGCTACAGATTGGCAGGTATAATTTTGTGGCCATCACTGAGACGTGGCTAAAGGATGCATGTCTCTGAGAGCTGAACATCCAAGGATACACGGTGTATCGGAAGGATAGGCAGGTAGGCAGAGGGGGTGGCGTGGCTTTATTGGTAAGAAATGAGATTAAATCATTAGAAAGAGGTGACATAGGATCGGAAGAATCTTTCTGGGTTGAGCTAAGAAATCGCAGGGATAAAAGGACCCTGATGGCAGTTATCTACAGGCCTCCTAACAGCTGCAGTGAGGTGGACTACAAATTACAACAGGAAATAGAAAAGGTTTGCCAGAAGGGCAGTGTTATGATAATTGTGGGGGGATTTTAACATGCGAGTGGATTGGGAAAATCAGGTCGACACTGGATCTCAACAGAGAGAATCTGTGGAATGTCTACGAGATGGCTTTTCAGAACAGCTTGTTGTTGAGCCCACTAGGGGATCAGAGGTACTGGATTGGATATTGTGTAATGACCCAGAGGTGATTAGAGAGATTGAGGTGAAGGATCCGTTAGGAGCCAGTGATCGTAACATGATTGAGTTCACTGTGAAATTTGAGAAAGAGAAGCCGAAATCCGATGTGTCGGTATTGCAGTGGAGTAAAGGAAATTACAGTGGCATGAGAGAGGAACTGGCCAAAGTTGTCTGGAAAGGGACACTAGCGGGAGGACAGCAGAGCAGCAGTGGCTGGAGTTTATGCGAGAAGTGAGGAAGGTGCAAGACAGATATATTCCAAAAAAGAAGAAATTTTCGAATGGAAAAAGGATGCGACCGTGGCTGACAAGAGAAGTCAAAGCCAAAGTAAAAGCAAAGGAGAGGGCATTCAAGGAAGCAAAAATTAGTGGGAAAACAGAGGATTGGGAAGTTTTTAAAAGCTTACAAAAGGAAACTAAGAAGGCGATTAAGAGGGAAAAGATGAACTATGACAGGAAGCTAGCAAATAACATCAAAGAAGATACTAAAAGCTTTTTCAAGTATATAAAGAGTTAAAAAACAGGTGAGAGTGGATATAGGACCGATAGAAAATGATGCTGGAGAAATTGTAATGGGAGATAAGAAGATGGCTGAGGAACTGAACGAGTATTTGCATCAGTCCTCACTGAGGAAGATATCAGCAGTATACCGGACACTCAAGGGTGTCAGGGAAGAGAAGTGTGCGCAGTAACAATTACGACAGAGAAAGTACTCAGGAAGCTGAATAGTCTAAGGGTAGATAAATCTCCAGGACCAGATGGAATGCACCCTTGTGTTTTGAAGGAAGTAGCTGTGGATATTGCGGAGGCATTAGCAATAATCTTTCAAAAGTCAATAGACCCTGGCATGGTTCCGGAGGAGTGGAAGATTGTAAATGCCACTCTGGTATTTAAGAAGGGGGCAAGGAAGCAAAAAGTAAATTATAGACCAGTTAGCTTGACATTGGTGTTTGGGAAGTTGTTGGAGTCAATTGTCAAGGATGAGGTTACCGAGTATCTGGAGGCATGTGACAAGATAGGCCAAACTCAGCATGGTTTCCTTAAAGGAAAATCCTGTCTGACAAACCCATTGAAATTTTTTGAGGAGATTACAAGTAGGCTAGACAAGGGAGATGCAGTGGATGTTGTGTATTTGGATTTTCAGAAGGCCTTTGACAAGGTGCCGGACATGAGGCCGCTAAACAAGATAAGAGCCCATGGAATTACTGGAAATTTACATATGTGGATAGAGCGTTGGCTGATTGGCCAGGGATTCCATTCTGGTTGACTGCCAGTTACAAGTGGTGTTCCACAGGGGTCCATGTTGGGGCCACTTCTTTTTACGTTGTATATCAACGATTTGGATTATGGAATAGATGGCTTTGTGGCTAAGTTTGCTGATGATACAAAGATCGGTGGAGGGGACGGTAGTGCTGAGGAAACAGAGAGTCTGCAGAGAGACTTGGATAGATTGGGAGAATGGTCAAAAAAGTGACAAATGAAATACAATGTCGAAAAGTGTATGGTCATGCACGTTGGTAGAAGAAATAAACGAGCAGCCTATTATTTAAATGGAGAGAGAATTCAAAGTTCTGAGATGCAATGGGACTTGGGAGTGCTCGTGCAGGATACCCTTAAGGTTAACCTCCAGGTTGAGTTGGTGGTGAAGAAGGCGAATGCAATGTTGGCATTCATTTCTAGAGGGCTAGAGTATAGGAGCAGGGATGTGATGTTGAGGCTCTATAAGGAACTGGTAAGACCTCACTTGGAATACTGTGTGCAGTTTTGGGCTCGTTATTTAAGAAAGGATGTTCTGACATTGGAGAGGGTTCAGAGAAGATTCACTGGAATGATTCCTGGAATGAGAGGGTTAACATATGTGGAACATTTGACCGCTCTTGGACTGTACTCCGTGGAGTTTAGAAGAATGAGGGGGAACCTCACAGAAACATGTCGAATGTTAAAAGGCAAAGTTGTTTCCCATGATAGGGGAGTCTAGTACGAGAGAGCATGACTTAAAGATTGAAGGGCGCCCATTCAGAAGGGAGATGCGAAGATTTTTTTTTAGCCAGAGGGTGGTGAATCTGTGAATTTCTTGTGGCAGTGCAAGCCAAGTCATTGGGTGTATTTAAGACAGATTGCTAGGTATGTGAGTAGTCAGGGCATCAAAGGTCATGGTGAGAAGGTGGGGGAGTAGGAATAAATGGGAGAATAGATCAGTTCATGATTAAAAGGCGGAGCAGATTCAAACGACCGAATGGCCGGCTTCTGCTGCTTTGTCGTATGGTCTTATTTGAATGCACCAGTATACGTAATAAGGATCTTGTAGCACAGGTAGAGTTTGACAGGTACAAACTTAGGCAGGTACGACTTTGGTCAAAGGAATAAAGGCAGAGACAATTCTGTAAACAGGGCGAAATTCAAAAATCGGAGGTGCAAAGGGACATGGGTGTCCTTGTGCAGGATTCCCTGAAGGTTAACTTGCAGTTTGTGTCAGTGGTAAGATTGGCAAACTCAATGTTTGCTTTCATTTCGAGAGGATTAGAGTACAAGAGCAAGGATGTAATTCTGAGGTTTTAATAAGGCATTGCTCAGACCACACTTGGAGTATTGTGAGCAGTTTTGGGTCCCTTCTATCGGAAAACATGTATTGGCATTGGAGGGGGTCCTGAAGATTCACAAGAATAATTCCGGGAATGAAAGAGTTAATATATGAGGAGTGTTTGATGGTTCTGGGCCTGTACTCACCGGAGTTTAGAAGAATGGCTGATTTATTATCCCTCTCAACCCTATTCTCCTGCTTCCTCCCCATAACTTTTGAGACTCTGACTAATCAAGAAGTTTACTTATTAACTTCGCTTTAAAAATCAAACAAGAGCACAGCCTCCAACTGTAGGGATGTCCATTTAGGACAGAGATGAGGAGGAATTCCTTTATCCACAGGATAGTGAATCTGCCACAGGCAATTGTGGAGGCCAAATAATTGAGTATATTTAAAGCAGAGTAACACACACAAATTGTTTGGGGGGGGGGGGGACGTCACGTGATGACGTGGGATCGAGACGCGGATATCCAGCTCTCCCGTAAAAAAAACTAATAAATTAATGTTTAAGTGAAGAAAAGTTAGTAAATATTTCCTAAAAACTACGTCTAAGCTACTCAGGATTTCCCTTAGAGATGCCTCCTAAACAGACAAAGAAGAAAACTATTACTTTGAAGATAGTACAAGTTGAGCCGGCCACCATGAAGATGCCTCGGACTCAAGTGCATCTCAATCCGGCGATACAGAACAGAAATCGCCCACAGCATCAATAGTCTCCAAGAAGGAACAACAGTAACTGCGCGTGCGCGCAGGAAAGGGCATACGCAAACATGAGCACATTGAACTACAAATCCCAGCTACCATTGGAAGCGGAAGTGACAATTAACCCGCGGTGGATTCGGATTCTCTGGGACATACAGATGAAGATGAGGAGGTAAAAGAAGAACAACAGGAAGAGATTGGAGGTGGAAGATATTCTGGACACATAAGAGTTCCTTCTTTGGTGCAAATAATGCATGAATTAAAAAATTAAAAATAATACAAGAAGATATTAAAAATACGAAGGCTATGTTTGATAAAGTGGTGAAAAAACAGGAGAAAATGGACAAGAAAGTAAAAAACCTGGAAGAAATAACGGGAGACACTATTGAGAGAGTGAAGAAAATGGAAGATAATACTCTTGCCTGGACATCAGAAAGAAAACGACAGTTGGAAAAAATAGACGTGCTTGAAAATTTTAGAGGACGAAATAAAATTAAAATTGTTGGTCTTAAAGAAGGAATAGAGGGAGAGGATCCAATAAATTTTTTGAAAAATGGATCCCGGAAAATTTGGAAATGGAAGAGGGAACCCAGTTGATTAAAATCGAAAGGGTCCACAGAGCTTTAAGATCAAAACCCACGACCAATCTTGATAAAATGCTTAAGATATCAAGATAAAGAAAAGATCCTGAAGGCGGCTGCCCAATATGCCAGAAAGAAAAATGAGCCATTGATGATAGAAGGGAAAGCAGTTCTTTTCTATCCTGATATAAGTTATGACCTTTTGAAGAGAAAGAAGAAATTTAAGCCAGCGAAAAATGTTTTATGGGAAAAGGGTTAGAAATTTATATTGCGCCACCCAGCAACACTGATAATTTTTTTGGATGACGGAAAAAAAAGATTTTTTACTGATCATCGGGATGCAGAGGAGTTTGCACAAGAACTCCCAAATATACGCTAGTCACAGTGAAGATTTAAAAATGAAACAGATTAAAGATGAAGACAGGGACACTGAAGTGAGTTGATGGACATTAAGGACAGAAGAATATTTAAATATACTTTTAATTATATGATACGGGTAAAAATTTGAGAAATATTAATCGAGAGTAGTGATATTATTTTTTCTTATATATACTTTTTCATGTTACGGGGGAGCTGGGGGAACTTTGGATCCATCGCTATGGGATTCACGTGTGTAATCATGGCGTTTGCCATGACCGGCACAACGGAGGGGGGTAATGTTGTGTTTTTTTTTATTCACAAAATTAGCAGGGGTTTTATTTTTCTTTTATCTTTCTTTCTTTGCCTGGATGATCGGAGGGGAGACACATAGCAACATGGAGAATATTAAAATAATTCCCCAAGGTACTATGAGAGTTGAAATATTATGTATTATTATAGACTGGAGTAACCACGTTAAACATAATGACTAATTTACTGATTTTTTAAAGTTTTAATGTTAATGGGCTTAATGGACTGGTGAAAAGAAAAAGAATTTTAACATACATTAAGAAAATGAAAATAGATATAGCTTTTATACAAGAAACACATTTAACAGAGATAGAACATCAGAAATTAAAGAGAGATTGGGTCGGAAATGTTATAGCAGCTTCATTTAATTCAAAAGCGAGGGGAGTTGCAATTTTGGTCAACAAAACTTTACCAATTAAAATACAAAATTTATTAATTGATTCTGCGGGAAGATCTTTTCCGAACTGTGGACTCTTATGAATATTTATGCACCAAATGAAAATGATGTAAAATTTATACAGGAGGCTTTTTTGAATTTGGCTGACGCACACGATAAAATATTAATAGGTGGAGAATTTAACTTTTGTCTGGACCCAGTTTTAGTTAGGTCAACAAAGGTTGTTACAAAACCAAAAGTAGCAAAATTAACCTTATCATTGATGAAAGATTTAAATTTGATTGATAAATGGAGAAGAATTAACCCAAGAGAAAGAGATTATTCATTTTATTCAAATAGACATAAAACTTATTCAAGGATAGATTTTTTCTTACTATCAGCGAATATTCAAGACAGAGTGAAAAATATGGAATATAAAGCAAGAATATTGTCAGATCATTCCCTCTTGATAATGACAATGATAATGATGGATAAGGAGGAATCGATTTACAGATGGAGATTTAATTCAATATTATTAAAACGTCAAGATTTTTGTGATTTTATGAAAAAACAGATTCAAGTTTTTTTAGATACAAACTCACATTCAGTTGATGATAAATTTATATTATGGGAAACGATGAAGGCATATTTGAGAGGCCAGTTATACTTCTAAAATTAAGAAGGAATATATGGTAGAAATAGATCAATTGGAAAAAGAGATAACAAAATTAGAAAAATAATCTCAAAGATATATGACAGAAGAAAAACAAAGACAACTTGTTAATAAGAAACTACAATATAATACACTTCAGACATACCGAACAGAAAAAAGCAATTATGAGAACTAAACAGAGATATTATGAACTAGGTGAAAGATCACACAAGATTCTTGCTTGGCAGTTAAAAACAGACCAGGCTTCCGAAACAATAAATGCAATTAGAACAAGTGTAATTAAAATTATTTATAAACCTTTATAAACTTTTAAATTTTTTTATTCTGAATTGTATCAATCAGAATCACAAAATGATATTGTTGAGATAGAAAGGTTTTTAACACAAATAACTCTCCCAAAATTGAATTTGGAAGAATAGAAGGGATTAGATGCGCCTTTTACATTAAAAGAGGTCGAAGAAGCTCTAGGATCACTTCAGAGTAAATAAATCTCCAGGAGAAGATGGTTTTCCGCCTGAATTTTACAAAAAGTTTAAAGATTTATTAATTCCTCCTTTTATGGAGCGAATACACCAAGCGGAAAGATCGCATAAACTTCCAGAATCTTTTTCGACAACTATTTTAATAGTAGTGCCAAAAAAAGACAGAGATCTTTTAAAACCAACATCATATAGACCTATTTCTTTGTTGAACACGGATTATAAAATAATAGCAAAGATTTTATCTAACAGATTATCTAAATACTTACCAAAATTAATACACATGGACCAAACAGGATTTATTAAAAATAGACAATCGGCAGACAATGTAACTCGGTTACTTAGCATAATTCATTTGGCACAAAAGAGGGAAGAAATGAGTGTAGCAGTTTCTTTGGATGCAGAAAAAGCATTTGATAGATTGGAATGGGATTTTTTATCTAAGGTATTGGAAAAATATGGATTAGGAGTATCTTTTATAAAATGGATTAAAACCTTAAATACTAACCCCAAAGCTAAAGTGGTGACAAATGGCCAAATTTCAACATAATTTCAGTTAACAAGGTCAACTAGTCAAGGTTGTCCATTATCACCTGCTTTACTTGTGTTGGCGATAGAACCATTAGCTGAATTAATTAGAACTGACTCAGATATTGCGGGTTTCAGAGTTAATCTGGAGGAATATAAGATTAGCTTATTTGCTGATGATGTTCTGATTTATCTAACTAACCAATTAAATTCGTTGCGTAAATTATCTTCTGGATTTGAAGAATATGGGAAAATATCAGGGTACAAAATAAATTGGGATAAAAGTGGAATTCTACCACTTACGAAAGGAGATTATAGTCAATGTCGATTAATAACTCTATTTAGATGGCCAATAAATGGTATAAAGTATTTAGGTATAAGAGTTGATAATGATATAAAGAATTTATATAAATTAAATTATTTGCCATTATTGAAAAAAATTCAAGAAGATCTTGATAAATGGATGATGTTACCAATAACATTAGTAGGTAGAGCCAATGCTGTAAAAATGAATATATTCCCTAGATTACAATATTTATTCCAAACATTACCAATACAATTATCACAGAAATTTTTTCAAGAGTTAAATAAATGTGTGAGGAAATTCCTTTGGAAAGGTAAGATGTCAAGAATATCGTTGGAAAAATTGACATGGAAATTTGACCTAGGAGGATTACAATTACCAAATTTTAAGAATTATTACAAAGCAAATCAACTTAGATTTATTGCATCTTTTCTTGATGAAGATAAACCAGCATGGATTAGAATAGAATTAGACAAAATAGGAAAAATATACCAGAAGATTTTATATATAAATGGGAATCTAAATGGATACGAGAAAAGAAAGAAACTCCTATACTAAAACATTTAATTGATTTATGGAATAAGATAAATGTTGATGATGAGATAAAGAAATCTTTATTAGCAAAGAGACCTTTAATTCAAAATAAACTTATCCCTTTTACAATGGATAATCAACTTTCATATAACTGGTTTCACAAAGGGATTAGATATATAGGAGACTGTTTTGAAGGAGGTATATTAATGTCATTTGACCAATTAAAGAATAAATATAAAATATCAAATAACACTCTTTTCTGTTATTTCCAATTAAGGACTTATTTAAGAGGTAAACTGGGTCAAACAATGTTATTGTTGAAACCTAATGAAATAGTAACTTTATTTCATAAAGGAAAAATTTAAAAACATATTTCTGGTATGTATAATTTGATTCAAAAACTGGCAATTAAAAAAGGAATTCATAAGTTAAGACAAAAATGGGAAACTGATTTGAATATTAAAATTGATGAAACAAGTTGGTCAAGATTATGTCTTGCCAGTATGACAAATGCAATAAATGTTCGACAATATAACTTTTTACATCAAATATATATTACACCACAAAAAATAAATAGATTAAACTCAAATTTATCTGATCAATGTTTTCGATGTAATCAAGAAATTGGTAATTTTTTACACTCTGCTTGGTCTTGTTCTAAAATTCAACCTTTTTGGACAAATTTAAGAGTTTTACTGGAACAAATTATTGGAATACAACTTCCACACAATGCAATATTGTTTTTACTAGGCGATATTGAAGGGATAAAATCCAAATCCAAATTGAATAAACATCAGAAAGAATTCATAAAAATTGCATTGGCAGTAGCCAAAAAGGCTATTGCAGTTACTTGGAAATCGGATTCATATTTAAGAATGAAATTTTTAGCTGCATTCCACTTGAAAAAAATACTTATAAATTAAGAGATAAATATGAAATATTTCTGAAAATTTGGCGCCCTTATTTACAAAAAAATAGGATTAAATATATAGGTGCTCCGAAGATAAAATTACTGGTTATCTGGGGAAAGAAATAAATATACATATTAAAGCTATTATGAACTCCATGGAGCATGTGGGGATCTTCCGATATCCAGGCATTCTTTCTTTCTTTATTTATTTTTTCTTCTTTTTTTCTATCGGGATGTTGGGGGGAGGGGGAAGGGTTTTTTTTTCTTTCTGTAACCTATTTGAAAATTAAAGTAACACACACAAATTGTTGGGGAAACAGCAGGCCGGGAAGTTTCTATGGAAAAGAGTAAACAGTCCACGGTTCAGACTGAAACACTTCATCAAGACCTGTGTTGCTTAAGGGTCCCTGCAAATTCATCCCCTGTCCAAATGAGGGAGGGGCTGCGGGGGATGGGGTTCTGGGAAAGGGGACAAAGTCATCCTCATCTGCCATCTTTGCCCCCTCTAGCTTCTCATTACGTCTACACACACAGTTCACCCACGGGGTTTCCACCCCTCCCCCTACTGGTTCAATCTGCCATTCATCTCTCCCCTACTGGTTCCCATTATCTCCTCCTTTACTGTCTCAAACCATCACACTCACGAATGAATGTGAACATTGTATGACAGGCCTGTTCCTGTGCTGTACTGCTCTATGTTCTCTGTTCCCAGTTTCGAAGAATGAGAGGAGATCTCATGGAAACACAAAATTCTTTCAGGGGTCAACAGGCAGGAGTGAGGGAGGATGTTTCCCCTGTCTGAGGAGTCAAGGGCCAGGGGTCTCTCTGCTCTCCGTCCAGCGGAAAATCCATGGGGAGACATGGGGCCGCGCTGCCCGAGTCTCCCCCCGATCCCCGGGGCCCCGCTGTCCGAGTCTCCCCCCCGATCCCCGGGGCCGCGCTGTCCGAGTCTCCCCCCGATCCCCGGGGCCGCGCTGCCCGAGTCTCCCCCCGATCCCCGGGGCCGCGCTGCCCGAGTCTCCCCCCGATCCCCGGGGTCGCGTTGCACGAATCTCCCCAAGGTCCCCGGGGCCGCGCTTTCCGAGTCTCCCCCCGATCCCCGGGGCCGCGCTGCCCGAGTCTCCCCCCGATCCCCGGGGCCGCGCTGTCCGAGTCTCGCCCCGATCCCCGGGGCCGCGCTGCCCGAGTCTCCCCCCGATCCCCGGGGCCGCGCTGTCCGAGTCTCCCCCCGATCCCCGGGGCCGCGCTGCCCGAGTCTCCCCCCGATCCCCGGGGCCGCGCTGCCCGAGTCTCCCCCCGATCCCCGGGGCCGCGCTGCCCGAGTCCCCCCCCCCCCCCCCGAGGCCGCGCTGCCCGAGTCTGCCCCCGAACCCCGGCGCCGCGCTGCCCGAGTCTCCCCCCGATCCCCGGGGCCGCGATGCCCGAGTCTCCCCCCGATCCCCGGGGCCGCGATGCCCGAGTCTCCCCCCGATCCCCGGGGTCGCGCTGCCCGAGTCTCCCCCCGATCCCCGGGGCCGCGGTGCCCGAGTCTCCCCCGATCCCCGGGGCCGCGCCGCCCGAGTCTCCCCCAGATCACCGGGGCCGCGCCGCCCGAGTCTCCCCCCCGATCCCCGGGGCCGCGCTGCCCGAGTCTCCCCCAGATCACCGGGGCCGCACTGCCCGAGTCTCCCCCCCGATCCCCGGGGACTCTCTAATTCTCTGCTTCTCCCCCCAGTCTCTGTCACCCTGGATGTGGAAACGGCGAGTCGGTATCTCGAGGTGTCTGAGGATCGGAAGAGTGTGAGATGGACCCGGACCTGGAGGAAACTCCCTGACACCGGGAAGAGATTCACATCCTGGGCTTGTGTGCTGGGATCGGAGGGATTCACATCGGGGAGACATTACTGGGAGGTGGAGGTGACGGGGAATCGGGTCTGGTGTCTGGGAGTCGCCGCAGAGTCTGTGGAGAGGAAGAGAGGGGTCAGTCTGAGTCCGGAGACCGGATTCTGGGTCATCGGGCGGGATGATGACGTGTTACATCGGGATTGTGACGTATACAGTGATCTCCCCTCCCCCGAGTCCCGTCTCCCTGCCGGTCCCATCCCCGGGAGGGTGGGAGTTTATCTCAGTTACGAGTCCGGGACAGTTTCATTTTACAACGCGGAGACCAAGTCCCATCTCCACACCTTCACTGGGAATAAATTCACGGGGAAACTTTATCCTTTCTTCATGAACTGGGATGAAAACCAGTGGCTGAGAATCTGCTCCGGTTCCGCTCCTGGTCCGTAAACGGGTCGGGTCCCGGGACCGGCGTCAGGAGTAAAGTCCCTGTAAATATAAATGCGCGGAGAGTGCAGCTAAATACGTGGCTAAGGAGATGGTGCAGGAGGGAGGGCTTCATGTTTCTGGACAATTGGGCTTTTTTCCCGGGAAGGTGGGGCCTGTTCCGACGGGACGGTTTGCCCCTGAACTGGAGGGGGACTAACATCCTTGCGGGTAGATTTGCCAGTGCTGCTCGGGGGGGGGGGGGGAGTGGCTAAAAAAGCGTTGCAGAGGGAGGGGAACCAGAGTGTTAGAGCAGATAGTGAGGTGGAGGAGGATAAAGGCCATGCGAGGACTGCATGTATAGACAGAAATCAAAGGTTTGTACATTAGGTTGTAAATTAATTTTCAGAGCTTTAGAAATTGTAGAAAATAAAGATTTCCAAAAAGATTTGATGAAGAAAATGACCAGAACATATGTGAAAAAGTGGCTACTTCAGTTTTACACCTATCGCAATAATTGTCTATGTTAGGAAATATTTTGGATAGTTTCTCCTTTGTTACACAGTAACAGTGAACAATTTTAAATTGAATTAAACACTGATTGGCACATATCAAAGAAGAATTGACCATCTTCATTAACAAAGGTCATAGGGGATGAATAAAGTATCTATCTATCTATCTATCTATCTATCTATCTATCTATCTTAAGTTCTCTCTCCCAATGTTGTTAATCTTTAGTGATTAATGGGATCTGTTTTTCTTTTTGCAGATTTATTTAATTTTATTATCATTTATTTTGTGATTGTCGATTGATGACTTTTCAAGAGTTAATTAGCAAATACTCTCTCTCTCTCATACACACTTACTGCCATATCTTCACGTTAGACATTTTTTACAAAAATAATTATCTAAGTTCCCATATATGCATGAATCTGATTTGTTGGATACTATTTTGAATATGAATCCTTTAGTAAGAGAATTTGTAATTCTCATTGGTAGAATTTATAATTTATTTTTAATACATTAATACAAAAAGATAACCTCCCACCTAAGGTTTATACATGAAAGAAATATTTGTTGTTTCAGACGTGATAGAGGGGGAGGGATGAAAGGGGGAGGAGTGGCATTACTAGTCAGGGAAAATATCACAGCTGTGCGTAGACAGGACAGACCGGAGGGCTTGTCTACAGAGGCCATATGGGTGGAGCTGAGGAACGGGAAAGGTGTGACCACACTAATAGGGGTGTATTATAGACCGCCCAATAGTCAGAGAGAATTGGAGGAGCAAATCTGTATAAAGATAGCAGACCGATGTAAGAAACTGAAAATTGTAATAGTAGGGGATTTTAACTTTCCACATATTGACTGGGACTCCCAAACTGTAATAGGGCTAGATGGCTTGGAGTTTGTCAAATGTGTTCAGAAAGTTTTCTAAATCAATATATAGAGGTACCTACGAGAGAGGATGCAATACTTGATCTCCTATTAGGAAACCAGACAGGTCAGGTGACAGAAGTATGTGTAGGCGACCATTTTGGGTCCAGTGACCATAATGTCATCAGTTTCAAGTTAATTACAGATAAGGATAGGCCTGGTCCTCGAGTTGAGGTTCTAAATAGCAGAAGGGCTAATTTTGTGGAAATGAAAAAAGATCTAGGAAGAGTGGATTGGGATAAGTTTTTTTTTCCCCTGACAAGGATGTGTTCAGTAAGTGGAAGGCCTCCAAATGTGAAATTTTGAGAGTGCAGAGTTTGCATTTTCCTGCCAGGATTAAAGACAAAGTTAACAGGCAAAGGGAACCTTGGTTTTCAAGGGATATTGGCGATCTGGTTAAGAAAAAGAGAGAAGTGTATAGCAGGTAGAGGCAACAAAGAGCAAATGAGTTACTTAAAGTGTATCAAAAACGTAAGAAAATACTAAAGAAGGAAATCAGGAAGGAAAAAAAGACATGAGGTGGCTTTGGCAGATAATGTGAAGGGAAACCTGATGGGTTTCTACAAGTATATTAAGAGTAAAAGGATAGTAAGGGACAAAATTGGTCCCCTAGAAGATCAGAGTGGTCGTCAATGTGTGGAGCCTCACGAGATGGCGGAGATCTTAAACAGTTTTTTTGCATCAGTATTTACTCAGGAAACTGGCATAGTGTATATGGAAGGAAGGGAAACAAGCAGTAGTGTCATGGAACATTTGTAGATTGAAGAGGAGGAGGTGCTTGCTGCCTTACAGCGAATAAAGGTAGATAAATCCACCGGGCCTGACTTGATATTTCTTCGGACCTTGAGAGAGACTAGAGTAGAAATTACAGGGGCCCTGACAGAAATATTTAAAATGTCCTCAGCCACGGGTGCAGTGCCAGAGGATTGGAGGGTAGCTCTTGTTATTCCATTGTTTAAAAAAGGCTCCAATAGTAAACCAGGTAATTACAGGCCAGTGAGCCTGACATCAGTAGTATGTAAGTTATTGTAAGATGTTCAGAGAGATCGGATTTATAAGTATTTGGACAGCCAAGGGCTGATTAAGGATAGTCAGTATGACTTTGTGCGTGGTAGATCATGTTTAATGAATGTTGTAGAGTTTTTTGAGGAGGTGACCAAGAAAGTAGGTGAATGAAAGGCTGTGGATGTTGTCTACATGAACTGTAGTAAGGCCTTTGTCAAGGTCCCACATGGGAGGTTAATTCAGAAAGTTGAGACATGAGGTATCCATGGAGAGGTTGGAGAGATTGAACGAGTTCAGAGATTTACTAGGATGTTGCCAGGTCTTCAGGAGTTCAGTTACAGGGAAAGATTGAACAGGTTAGGACTTTATTCCTTGAAGCGTAGAAGAATGAGGGGAGATTTGACAGAGGTTTACAAAATTATGTGGGGTATAGACAGTAAATGCGAGTAAGTTCTTTCCATTTAGATTAGGAACGATAAATACGAGAGGACATGGTTTTAGGGTGAAAGGGGAAAGCTTTAGGGGGAACATTAGGAGGATCTTCTTCACTCAGAGAGTGGTGGGAGTGTGGAACGAGCTGCCATCTGACGTGGTAAATGCGGGCTCAATCTTAAGTTTTAAGAATAAATTGGATAGATACCTGGATGGGAGAGGTCTGGAGGGTTACGGACTGGGTGCAGGTCAATGGGACGAGCGGAATAATGTTTCCGCACAGACTAGAAGCGCCAAATGGCCTGTTTTCTGTGCTGTAGTGTTCTGTGGTTCTATGGAGTGAAATAAACACGACATGAGAATTGTTGATCGATTAATTTTAACTCGTTCACCGCATCCGTCAACCGAACAGAAACACCGGGGATTCAGCAGCAGCTGCGGGCGGCTGGTCCTGAGCTCCCCCGGGTCCTAAAGTCCACCCGTAATCAGACAGGGTAAATGGAACAAGTGGGGGCGGTGCTGACCGGAAAAGACAGTGAAGATTGTTCATTAAATTCATCTGCCATTTCTTTGTCCCCCATTACTACAACACCAGCATCATTTTCCAGTGGTCCAGTATCAACTCTCATCTCCCTTTCACTCTTCATGTAACTGAAAACTAAACTTTTAGTATCCTGATTTATATTATTGGCCAGTTTACCCTCATATTTCGTCTTGACCATTTTTATGGCTTTTTCCTTTGCCTTTTGTTGGATTTTAAGAGCATCCCAATAATCCAACATCCCACTCACCTTTGCTACCCTATATGTCATTTCCTTAGTTTTAAAACAATTATTTTCCAGCTCAAACTGTGAATTGATTTAAAGTCAGTCTCATAATTTAATAGTTTTTCTGAAAACTATCTACCCTCGCAAAGATTGTACTGAAGACTGCATTTGATTTTTCTTCAGCCTTATACGCTTCACATTGAAATACTATGTGTTTCGACAGTTTCATAATGTCAAAATGTACACGACACAGAATGAAGTTTTCCAATTAGTTACAAGGCATAATTAAGCATAGTGTGGGCATTTCTAAGTCGAGTCAATATCATTCCTTCCCTTGTTTTAAGCCCTTTTTCTATAAACCCAACAGGTTTATGTATTCTGTAAAGGTGTCTGTCCTTATGTCCATTATCCTACGTCTTGCCATAAGCCCCCAATTCTTAACATTACCAACCCTTTAGCTTCTAATTTGCTAAGTGGAAGGTCTATATCCACAGCTTAACATTTAACAGCTTTTGGTGCTAAACAGTCAACATCATCATTTCCCTCAACAGTGTGATGTGCAGGGCCCAGAATGTGCAGAGATATAAATCAAACTTTATATATGAAATACCGTTTGACAAGTTTCCAACAGTCAATCTGACCTACTGCCAGAATGACCTGTTTAAGACTCATAAAACCGAAATGTATTCTGAGCAAATTATCAGGACCAATTTCCTCCACCCACTGTAAGCCTAAACTGTCGGCAAAGAATTCTGCTTCCTATACTGATAAATGGCTATAAGTCATTTCTTTATCATTACCTGCAATTCAGGCACACAAAAACAGCCACACCAACATCCCCAGTTAACTTATCTTTGGATTCATCTGTAAAAATGGTTAATGTATGATAATAACTTTCATTAATATACTAATGAACCAACAGAATCTCAGGCAGAACAGAATCTGATCGTGTAACATAAAATCAAATCAAATAAAATAAAATTGGAAAAAACAAGGTGTGGTTACAGAGAAAGCTACAGTGAGACATATTGTATCATCAAATACACCCATATTCCCAGCATGGTAAGAACCCAGCCACCCAATACAAAAAACACTCTTCTTGTGATGTCCCCAACCGTCCTACAGCACACCTTTAACAGGATGATCATTTCCTTGCCCCCGCAAATTAATCCAGTATGTTGACATCAACTTGAACCTCTGTTACTTTGAGGGCAATTCTCCCATTGCAATCAGTAAAGCCAAAACGGGAGACAACATTACTGCACCAGAACATAATCTTAAAGTCTGTAATTGTACCACATACAAACATTTTTAATTTAAAGATGAAGCTGATCCATAAGCCACACAGACATTATCAAGAACAGATCAAATTAAACAAATATAATTGGTCATCAAAGATTTTCATGTTGCACCCAAGAATACCCACATAGATGTCTGAGGAGATTTAAACCTCCTTTACATATATCAATTATTTTACTGATAGGTGCTTCCATGTCAGCTTATTATCCATCCACATACTGAGAAATCTTACCACTGACACTTCCTCAAGATATTAATCATATAATTTAAAATCAAGTGCAAGTCTATTAATGCTGTTTGTAAACCACGTAATGTGTTTTAACGACTGAAAGATTAAAATCCTCATCAATCTGCCTACTGTTTGACCTATTAATTGTAAATTACAATTAATACCTCTAATCTATAAAGCTACATCATCTGTATATTGTGATTTATCCAGGGTAACCCATTTTCCCATCTCAGAGAAAATATCATTAATCATAATATTAAATAGCGAAAGGCTACAAATACTGCCCTGGGGGATCCCATTCTCTATCTCATAGAACCACAAACATAACAGTCCATCCAAAAAAACTCAGAAAAATTATACAATGTCCCCCTCACTCCTAATTTAATCAAAAGTCCTTTCTTCCATATCATTTCCCTTTTCAGTATCAAGAAATACTGCTATTACAACATCTTTACTTAAATGTGCTTTCCGAATATCATCTTCCAAACCTCAAACTGAATCTAATGTCATTTCACCCTTCCAAAATCCACTCTAATAAAACACTTCATCACCAGTCTTTCCAAAATATAACTCAAGCGCTTGATTACCATACATTCCATAAGTTTACATAAATGATTACAAAAATACATTCACGATATAGACCCTTAACTAGAAGGATCAAATGGGGATCTGCCAGGTTTTAGAATTGGCACTACTATTTCCATTTTCCATGAGGAAAGTAGATGCACAATTCAAACATTTAATATTTTCACAAAAGCGAATTATATACAATTTCAAATATCACTCTTTCCTGGGAACACCTGACCTGCATTATTAATAGACTTCTTAAATTCATACAAAGAAATCTCTCCATTAGTGATACTATCATTACTACAGCTGACTTCCAGCGCACATCATTCCAGCACTGGAAAACATATCCCTTCATTGTTTAATGTCTTCACTTAAATTATCCTGATTATGAATCTCAACAAATGACCCAGCCAGTAACACAACCTTCCATGTTTCAGTAACAATCATTTTGCCCTCATTAATAACCACTGTAATATTATGATCCCCACAAATCCCCCCATTTTCTAAATCATATCCCAAACAATTCCAAGTTTGATTGATATCCCTTCCAATATTATCTCCATATAACCTCCAGTAAATCACCTACTTCCTCACCACGGCCTTTGCCCTTTTAATGTTAATAATGTAACTCGGAGACTGATGCACCATCACATAAAAACTCACAATTCTCCCAATTTGCTTCCTGTCCCGTTATAAATCCAAATCCAAACTCATAAAGACAGGAAGGCTGACTGACGTTTACATAAACTAATCACCCTCCGAGTTCCCATTTGAGCGACAGGCACTGCAGCCAATGACAGCAGGGGTCAGTGTAAAGTCTGAGCTACGATAGGCTGCAGGAAATCGGACGATGATCAGCCCCTCCTCTTCCGCTCCATCGCCATGGCGGTGATCAGCGATTCGCTTTTGTCGGTGCGCCGGCCTCGGCGCCCACAAGGACGGGTGTGATTCCCCTTCGCGCCTCGGTGGGTCTGTTTCGGTGACGTCTGTGGTGGCTGACGAAACATGCTTTGACAGGGAGCGAGCGAGGAAAATGACTACAACTCCCAGAAGGCCCCACTGATGACGTTGTGGTGTTTAGGGGTAAGGTATCAAAGCAAAATGGAGGAAAATGCAATGCATTACGTTTTCTGTACTGTGTCGTGCCTTCAATAAAAAATTAAATTAAAGGAGCGATTCCAGCGAGAAATAGATAGAACATAGGACCATACAGCACAGTACAGGCCCTTCGGCCCACAATGTTGTGCCGAACCTTAAACTCTGCCTCCCTAAACTTAAATTCCTCCATGGACCTGTCTAGTAGTCTCTTAAACTTCACTAGTGTATCTGCCTCCACCACTGACTCGGGCAGTGCATTCCACGCACCAACCACTCTCTTGAGTATAAAATCTTGCTCTAATATCTCCCTTGAACTTCCCTCCCCTTACCTTAAAACCATGTCCTCTTGTATTGAGCAGTGGTGCCCTGGGGAAGAGACGCTGGCTGTCCACTCTATCTATTCCCCTTAATATCAACTATACCGCTATCATTTCTCCTCTCATCCTCCTTCTCTCCAGAGAGTAAAGCCCTAGCTCCCTTAATCTCTGATCATAATCCATAATCTAAACCAGGCAGCATTCTAGTGAATCTCCTCTGTACCCTTTCCAATGCTTCCACATCCTTCCTATAGTGAGGTGACCAGAACTGGACAGAGTACTCCTTGTGTGGCCCAACCAGAGATAAAGCTGCAACATTACATCGCGACTCTTAAACTCTATCCCTCGACTTATGAAAGCTAACAACCCATAAGCTTTCTTAACTACTCTGTCTACCTGTGAGGCAACTTTCAGGGATCTGTGGACATGTAGCCCCTCTGCTCCTCCACACTTCCAAGTATCCTGCCATTTACTTTGTACTCTGCCTTGGAGTTTGTCCTTCCAAAGTGTACCACCTCACACTTCTGCAAGTTGAACTCTATCTGCCACTTCTCAGCACTCTCCTGCATCCTATCAATGTCTCTCTGCATTCTTTGACAATCCTTTTCACTATCCACAACACCACCAACCTTTGTGTCTTCTGCAAACTTGCCAACCCATCCTTCTACCCCCACATCCAGGTCATTAATAAAAATCACGAAAGGTAGTGGTCCCAGAACTGATCCTTGTAGGACACCACTACTCACAACCCTCCAATCCGAATGTACTCCCTCCACCACAACTCTCTGCTTTCTGCAGGCAAGCCAATTCTGAATCCACCTGGTCAAACATCCCTGGATCCCATGCCTTCTGACTTTCTGAATATTCCTACCGTGTGGAACCTTATCAAATGCATTACTAAAATCCATGTAGATCACATCCACTGCACTACCCTCATCTATATGCCTGGTCACCTCCTAAAAGAACTCCGTCAGGCTTGTTAGACACGATCTGTCCTTCAGAAAGCCATGCTGACTATCCCTGATCAGGCCATGATTCTCTAAATGCCAATAAATCCTATCTTTGTGAATCTTTTCCAACAGCTTTCCCACCACAGATGTAAGGCTCAATGGTCTATAATTATCCGGACTATCCCTACTACCCTTTTTGAACAAGGGGACAACATTAGCCTCCCTCCAATCCTCCGGGACCATTCCCGTGGACAATGAGGACATAATGATCATAGCCAGAGGCTCAGCAATCTATTTCCTCGCCTCGGATGCAGAACTGGGAAGTGGCAGAGGGAGTTCAACACAGATGAAGAGGTTCATTTCTGCAGGTCAAATTTGAACACGGAATATAATATTAATGGTAAGACTCTTGGCAGTGTGGAGGGTCAGGGAGATCTTGGCGTCCATGTCCATACGACATTCAAAGCTGCTGTGGAGGTTGGCAGTGTTGTTAGGAAGGGGTCTGGTGTGATGGCCTTCATCAACCGTGGGATTGAGTTCAAGAGCTTTGAGGTGATGTTGAAGCTATATGTCTCCTAACCTGTACATAAGTAATTGTACCCCAACACGGCAGGGCTGTGGGGTTAGTTGGACCCCATTTGGGAGTCCTGTGTTCAGTTCTGGTGACCTCACTACAGGAAGGATGTGGATACTATAGAGAGTGTAGAGTAGATTTACAAGGATGTTGCTCTTGGATTGGAGAGCATGCCTTATGAGAATAAACTGAGTGAACTTGGCCTTTCCCTCTTGGAGCGACAGAGGATGAGACGTGACCTGATAGAGGTGTATAAGATGATGAGAGGCTTTGACCATGTGGATAACCAGAGGCATTTTCCCAGGCTTGAAGAGACTAACACGAGGGGATGTAGTTTTAAGCAGCTTGGAAGTCGATGCAGAGGGAATGTCAGGGGTAAATTTCTTACGCAGAGAGTGGTGGGTGCATGGAATGGGCTGCTGGCAATGGTGGTGGAGGTGGATAGAATAGAATATTTTAAGAGATTCTCAGATAGGTTCATGGAGCTTAGAAACATAGAGGGATATACGATCAGGAAATCCTAGGCAGTCTCTAGAGTAGGTTACATGGTCGGTACAACATTGTGGGCTGAAGAGCCTGTAATGTGCTGTAGATTTCTGTGTTCTGTGTCAAAGACAGGCAGAGGGATTAGTTTAAATGGACACTGGGACAGCATGGAAAGGTTGGGCCGAAGGGCCTGTGTTAGTGCCGTAAGGGAGGGGTTCTGCCCAACCATCGACTCTATTCCCCTCAATAAATGCTGCGTGACTTGACAACGTTCTTGAAAAGTTGCATTCACTTCCGCTTAGCATTCTGTACAAAGGATGTTTTGTGCTGGAAGAGTGCAGAGGAGATTCATCATGATTGAGCGGGCTTGTGTTCATAAGTCCATAAGGCATAGGAACAGAATTAGGCCATTCAGCCCATTGAGTCAGCCACCTTTCCAGCATGGCTGATCCCAGATCACACTCAATTCCAGATATGTGACCTCCCGCCATATCCTTTGATACCCTGACTGATCAGGAAACGATCAACTGCCACCTTGACTATACCCACACACTCGGCCTCCACCACAGTCTGTGGCAGAGCATTCCACAGATCCAGTACACCGTGGCTAATAAAAAAAATAAGCTGCTTAACTCTGTTTGAAAAGGTGGCCCCTCAACTTTGTGGCTGTGCCCCACCACAGGAAATACCTTCTCCACATCCACCTTATCCAGTCCTTTCAACATTCGGTAGGTTTCAATGAGATGCCCCGCATTTTTCTGAGTTCCAGTGAGCACAGGGTCAAAGCTGCCAAGTGCTCCTCATATTTTAACCCCTTCATTCCCGAAATCATCCCAGTGAACGTCCTCTGGACTCTCTCCAATGACAACACATCCTGTCTGAGATGTGGGGCCCAACACTGTTGACAATACTCCAAGTGTGGCCTGACTCGTGTCTTATAAAGCCTCAGCATTATCTCGTTGCTGTTGTATTCATGGGGCGAGATTGGACTGTGTTGATCTACAGGGGGATCTTGGAATCCGAGTTCATAACTCCCAGATAGTGGTTCCATTGTCAGGCAGTTATGTTACAGTTGTATAAATCTCTAGTTTAACCACATCTGGAGAATTGCATTCGAATGCAGGAATAATTTGGAGGTTTTGGGTGGTGAGTGGAAGAGGCTTAACAGGATGCTGCCTGGATAAAGTGAGACCAGACAATCTCGGGGAATTTTCTCCGGAGTGGCAGAGGCTGAGGGAGGTCTGACAGACGTTTACAGGAATGTGAGAGGCACAGACAGAGTGGACAGCCGGGATTTTTTCTCTAAGGAGGAAATGTCCAATGCCAGTGGGCATGCACTTCAGGAGAAAGGGGGAACACATCCTCATTGGTCCTTTTTGCACTATTGAAGTATTTTGTAATTTAGTGCATTTTGTATCTTTTCTCTGCATAGCTGCTGTTGAAAAACAAAACAATTATTAAAAGACAATGATTTTAAAAACCTGACTCAGAATGTTTAAAGGAGATTTGCGTTTCAAGTTTTGTTTTTCATTCCCATAGTGGTGGGTGTCTGGAGTGAATATCGGGTGGTGGTGGAGGCAGATGTGAAAGAGGCTATTAGATACCACGTGAATGTGAGGAGAATGGAGGGATGTGTTCCTTGTGTAGGCAGAAGGGATTGGTTTAGTAAGGCATGAAATGACCAGTTGAATTGGTTCAGAACAACACAGTGAGCAGAAGGGCCTGTTCAAGGACAAGTACAGCAAGCAGAGCAGGTAAACTGGATAAAGTGATCCCACTCAGAGAACAGACTGTGACGTCAGTGTATATATGCCGGCATCACAGTTCTCTCACCAAAGATACTTCACTGCTGGATAAAATGAAGTTTGTGATGTTTATATCCGATGTGGTGAATTGTACTGCTCAGACATCTCATCCTGCTGAGGAAATTAAAATTATTGTGAAAGCTGCAGAAAGGTATCTTGGTATAACTGGTGTTATGTGGGAAGCTGTAAATGAAGCTCTGATTTGTGGGGGTTTCTGCATCCCAGTCTACTTGTGAAGATATGTAATGGGATTGAAATATTGAAGTGAAATGCAAGAAGCCTGATTTTACATGGGCAACACTTTAAGCATTTTATTTCTGATTTGTCAGATTCTTCCGATGTTATATCTGCTCAGGAAACCTGCACATTTTAAGTTTTATTCCTGTGCAGGATTATATTGTCGTTTGGCTTGACAGGTTAGTTGGTAGAGGCATGGTGTTGTCAGTTTTATAAGGAAAGGGGCAGAGTATAGTGTTGTGAATGGGAATAAAATGTAGCATGAACTTGTAGAAAATCTCGATTGAACAGGTATGTGTGTAATTTTCTTTTGTGAAAGTATTAATTTTCTGAATCGTATTTGGAGGTTTGGCCATCTACTTTTCTCATGGAAAATGGTTGTAGTAGTTCCCATTCTAAAACCTGTATCTCCCCGTCTGATCCTCCTTCTTGTAGGCCAATATCATTAAAGTCTCATTTATGTAAACTTGTGGAATGTATGGTAATCGAGTGTTTGAATTATATTTTCGATAAAAGAGGTAATTTCACGTTTTATCAGAGGGGAATTTGGAACGGTAGAATAAGACCATCAGACAAAGGAGCAGAAGTCGGTCATTCGGCCCATCGAGTCTGCTCTGCCATTTTATCATGAGCTGATCCATTCTCCCATTTAGTCCCACTCCCCCGCCTTCTCACCATAACCTTTGATACCCTGGCTACTCAGATACCTAGCAATCTCTGCCTTAAATAACATTGGAATCAGTTTGGGTTTGGAAGATCATATTAGGAAAGTACAGTTAAATAAAGATGTTGTAATAGCAATATTTTTGATATTGAAAAGGCAAATAATATTTATTGAAGGATGGACTTTTGATTAATTTTTGGAAATGCAATTGAGAGGGCTATTGTACAATTTTTTCTGATTGTTTCTATTTGTACGTCTTGTAAAGGTACGGATGGGCAAGTATGACATTGAATTCATTTTTATATTTGGAAGATGGTATTAGTAAAGCCAGTTAAATATAGATGTTGTAACAGCGGTATTTTTACTATTCAAAAGGCAAATGGTATTTATGGAAGGAAAGAATTTTTATGAAATTGTGGAAATGGGGATGGAGGGGCTATTATCTACCTTTGAGTTGTTTTAATTGAACGCTTTGTGTCAGGTATGGGTGGGAAAGTTATATTCAGGTTGTTATGAGATAGAGATTGGGATCCCACAGGCAGTATTTAATATTTTATATTATAATTATTAATATTTTTCTCAGAGATAGCTTTTTCGTTGTGTAAATCCCTATATGCAGATAATGGTTTATGGATTAGAGCCAGAAATTTCAATTTTACTGTATATAGGATGCTTTAGCAATTAGTGAGGTTGAACAGTCGGCGAATAGATGGGATTTGAGCTTTCAGTAGCAAAAACACAAGTTATGTGCTTTACAAACAGGATTAGCAGACCTGCACTTGATTGGAAATTATATGGTCAAACTCCTTAAAAGGTGTCAGTGGTAAGATTTCCAGGCATGTGGACGGATAATAAGCTGACATGGAAGCACCGGATCAGAAAATAATTGATAAATGTAAAGAAACTTTAAATACTCTTTGTTATCTCTGTGAGTATTCTGGGGTGTTACATGAAAATATTTGTTGACCAATCTTGTTTGTTTAATTGGATCTGTTCTTGATTATGTTCGTGGTTTATAGATCATCTTCCTCTTCAACTTTATGATGTTTGGGTGTGATACATTTTGTGCTTTAAGATTGTGTTGTGGTTAAGTCAGGTCGTCCCCTGTTTCGGCTTTACTGGTTGAAATGGGACAATTGCCCTTACAGGGACAGAGGTGGAAGTTGATGTTAACAAATTGGATTGAACATCCTGTGCTAAAGGGTGGTTGGGAACATCACAAGAAGAATGCTTTTAGTTTTGGGTGGCTGGGTTCTTATCTCGCTGGGAATATGGGTGTATTGGATGATACAATATGTAGCTTTCTCGGTAACCCCACTTTGTTATTTTTTCCAATGACTGTAGTTAATTTTAGGTTACACAACTGGATTGTGTTCTGCCTGAGAGTCTGTTGGTTCACGAGTATATCAATGAAAGTTATTATCATACGGTCAGCATTTTTACAGATGGATTAAAACATAATTTAACTGCGAATGTTGGTGTGTCTGTTTTCATTTTTTGTGTGTGCCTGAGTTGCAGGTAATGATAAAGAAATCACTTACCAGCCATTTGTGGGTCTATGGAGCAGAATTCTTTGCTTTGATTTTAGGGTTACAGTGTGTGGAGGAAATTGGTCCTTGCAAACTTGTAATTTGTTCAGATTCTCTTTCGGTTTTGATGAGCCTTAAAACAGGACATTCTAGCAGTAGGTCAGATTGACTGTTGGAAACTCATCAAGCATTATTTCATATACAGAGTTCGGTTCATATGTCTGCACCTTATGGGCCCTGCACATCGCACTGTTGAGGGAAATGATGGGGTTGACTGTTTAGCAACAAAACCTGTTAGAAGTTCAACTGTGGATATAGACATTCCACTTCGCATATCAGAAGCTAAGGGGACGGTAGGGTTAAGAATTCAGGACTTATGGCAAGATCTGTAGGAAAATTGACATAAGGACTGACACCTTTACAGAATACATAAACAAGTTGGGTTTATGGAAGAAGGGCTTAAAACAGGAAGGGAAGGAATGATATTGACACGACTTAGAATTGCCAACACTATGCTGAATTATGCCTTGTATCTAATTAGAAAACTTCATTCTGTGTCATAGGACCATAGAACCATAGAACATTACAGCACAGAACAGGCCCTTCAGCGCTCCATGTTGTGCCGACCCATATAATCCTTAAAAAAAGTACTAAACCCTCACTACCCCATAATCCTCTAATTTTCTTTCATCCATGTGCCTGTCCAAGAGGTTCTTAAATACCCCTAATGTTTTAGCCTCCACCACCAACCCTGGCAAGTCATTCCAGGCACTCAGAACCCTCTGTGTAAAAAACTTACCCCTGAAGTCTCCCCTAAACTTCCATCCCTTAATTTTGTACCTATGCCCTCTGGTGTTTGCTATTGGTGCCCTGGGAAATGGGTACTGACTATCCACCCTATCTATGCCTCTCATACTCTTGTAGACCTCTATCAAGTCCCCTCTCATTCTTATACGCTCCAAAGAGAAAAGTCCCAGCTCTGCTAACCTTGCTTCATATAACTGTCGTGTACATTTTGTCATTATGAAACTTTTAAACACATACTATTTCAGTGTGAAGCAGATATGGGTGAAAAAAATTAAATGCAGTCTTCAGTACAATCTTTGAGGGGTTGGTAGTTTTCAGATAAAAACTTTATTAAGTTATAGGACTGACTTTAAATTAATTCACAGTATTGAACCGGCAAAGGCATATAATAATGGTAACGTCCCAATTGTATAGGGACGTTACTCTAGGGATGATGGCTTAACAGAGGTGGCTGACAGATGTGGGAATAGCAGGAGAGACATGTCCCACCGAAGAAGTTCTCAAATGGCAGGGGTAGGAATCCGTCGCTGACAAGGGAAGTTAAGGACTGTGTTAAACCTAAGGAAATGGCATATAAGGTAGCAAAGGTGAGTGGGATGTTGGATTATTGGGATGCTCTTAAAATCCAACAAAAAGCAATGAAAAAAGCCATAAGAATGGTAAAGACGAAATATGAGAGCAAGCTGGCCAATAATATAAATCAGGATACTAAAAGCTTAGTTTTCAGTTACATGAAGAGTGAAAGGGAGATGAGAGTTGATACTGGACCACTGGAAAATGATGCTGGTGAAGTAGTAATGGTTGACAAAGAAATGGCAGATGAACTTAATGAACAATCTTCACTGTCTTTTCCGGTCAGCACCGGCCCCACTTGTCCCATTTAACCTGTCTCAGTTCGGGTGGACTGTAGGACCCGGGGGAGCTCAGGACCCTATTCTATTCTGTTGTTGGACGCGATGAACGAGTTAAAATTAATGGATCGATAATTCTCATCTCATGATTATTTCACTCTCCGCATATTTACATTTACAGTGATCTTACTCCTGACGCCAGTCCCAGGACCCGACCCGTTTACAGACCCGGAGCGGAACCGGAGCAGATTCTCAGCCACTGGTTTTCATCCCCAGTCGCAAAGTAAGGATAAAGTTTCCCAGTGAAGCTGTGGAGATGGGACTTGGTCTCCGCGTTGTAAAATGAAACTGTCCCGGACTCATAACTGAGATAAACTCCCACCCTCCTGGGGATGGGACCGGCAGCGAGACGGGACTCAGGGGAGGTACGAACTTTCATCATGTCATAATTCCGAAGTAACATGTCATAATACCGCCCAATGACCCAGAATCTGGTCTCCGGACTCAGTCCGACCCCTCTCTTCCTCTCCACAGACCCTGCAGCGACTCAAAGATCCCAGTCCCGATTCCCCGCCACCTCCACCTCCCAGTAATGTCTCCCCGATGTGAATCCCTCCGATCCCAGCACACAAGCCCTATTTGTGAATCTCTTCCCGGTCTCAGGGAGCTCTCTCCGGGTCCGGGTACATCTCACAATCTTCCGATCCTCAGACACCTCGATCCATGGATTCGCCGTTTCCACATCCAGGGTGACAGAGACTGGGGGGAGAAGCAGAGAATTAGAGAGTCCCCGGGGATCGGGGGGAGACTCAGGCAGCGCTGCCCCAGAGATTGGGGGAACACTCGGGCAAAGCATCCCCAGGACCAGTGGAAAGCCCGTGGGCCTTCAGCGCAGTCGGGTTGCCAACAGGCAACCTTCCCAGGGAAGCGGATGGGCCACGAATATCTCTCCAATATCTTTCCGCTGGACGGAGAGCAGAGATTTCCCGATCAAACAGACACAAAATGCTGGAGGAACCGAGCGGGTCAGGCAGCATGTGTGGAGAGAGATGGACAGTCTACGTTTCAGATGGGAAGGGGGTGAGTGAATGGATTTAAACAGGAGGTCACAAAGGCTCTTTGGCCCAACTTGTTCGTGCCGACCAACTTGCTTTAATGAGCTGGTCCCATTTGCCCATTATACCTTTACACCTTCTGATCCACGTCCCTGGCAAGATGTATTTTAAAACATTGTCACTGTACCCAACTCTACAGTTGATCAAGAGCCCGGTGTACTATACCATGAATTTTAGTGTCACCCACAAACCTACTAACTGTGTCATCTACATTCTCATACAATTCATTAATATGAATGACAAACAACCCGGCCCCAGCACCGACCTCTGCAGGTCACAGGCCTCCAGTCCTCTGTGTTTAAGAGACACTTGGACAGACTCTTCAATAGGCAAGGCACAGAGGGAGACTGACCTAATGCCGGCCAATGGGATGAATGTAGATGAGTAAATAGGTCAGCACAGAGGCGATGGGTCAAAGGGAACATTTCTATGCTGTATGCACCCCCATGCTGATAATTCCAAACGGACAGTGACCCCTGACCTTTGACTCTTCAGACAGGGGAAACATCCTCCCTGTATCCTGCCTGTTGATCCCTGAAAGACTTTCGTGTTTCCCTGAGATCTGCTCCCATTCTTCTAAACAGGGAACAGAGAACATAGAACAGTACAGCACAGGAACAGGCCCTTCATTCAATGTTCACATTCATTGAGTGTGAAGTGGGAAGTTGAAGGTTCAAGATAGTAAAGAAGGTGATAATGGGAACCAGTAGGGGAGAGATGAACGGGTGATTGAACCAGAACCAGGTGGGGCAGGGGTGGAAAGCCTGTGGGTGAACTGTGTGTGTAGACGTAACAAGAAGTTGGAGGGGAACAAAGATGGGGGATGAGTATTCCTTTGTCCCCTTTCCCACAACCCAATCGCCCACAACCCCTCATTAGGACACGGGATGGAAATGCACAGATCCTTAAGCAACACAGGTCCTGATGAAGGGTTTCAGCCCAAGCCGTCGACTGTCTACTCTTTTCCAGAGATGTTTCCTGGCCTGCTGAGTTCCTCCAGCATTTTGTGTGTGTTAATCTACTTTAAATATATTCAATTATTTGTCCTCCGCAGCTGCTGCAGATTCACTATTCTCTGGCGAAAGGAATTCCTCCTCGTCTCCGTTCTAAATGAGCATCCTCCAGTCGGAGGCTGTGCCATCTGGTCCTCCACCCACCCACATCCTCCAGACATCAACTCTCTCCAGACAGGAGACCAGGCAAGACCCTTCATCAGGACCTGTGTAGCTTGGATTACCAGCATCCGCAGATTTTCTCATGTGTGATCTTTAAAGCACAAGGTGATAGGTAAACTTCTTGATTAGTCAGAGTCTCAAAAATTATGTGGAGGAGGCGGGAAAATAGGGTTAAGGGGGATAATAAATCAGCCATTCTTCTAAACTCCAGTGAGTACAGGCCCAGAACCATCAAATATGTCTCATATGTTAACTCTTTCATTCCCGGAATCATTCTTGTGAACCTCCCGGACCCTTTCCAATGCTAGCACATCTTTTCCGATATAAGGGTCCACAAACTGCCCACAATACTGCAAATATGGTCTGACTAATACTTTATAAAACCTCAGCATTACAACCTTGCTCTTGTATTCTAATCCTCGCAAAATGAAAGCAAACATTGAGTTTGCTGATCTTACCACTGACACAAACTGCAAGTTAACCTTCAGGGGATCCTGCACAACGACACCCAAGTCCCTTTGCACTTCTGATTTTTGAATTTTCTCCCTGTTTACAAAATTGTCTATGCCTTTATTCCTTCTACCAAAGTGCATGCACGACTTCCCTACTCGATAATCCATCTATCACGTATTTGCCCATTTCCTGATCTGTCTCTGACCTTCCCCAGATTCCGAGCTTCTGCAGCACTACTTGCCCCTTCACCTATCTTCATATCATCTGCAAGCTCGGCCACAAAGGCAACAATTCTGTCATCCAAATCATTCTTTGTCTATCTTGGCTTTGTGTTCCTCAAAGAATTCCAACAGATTTTTCAGGCAAGATTTCCCCTTAAGGGAAGGCATGCTGTCTTTGCTCTATTTTATCATGTGTCTCCATTTACCCGAAAGCTCGTCCTTAACACTGGACTCCAACATCTTCCCAAGCACACCACATCCAGACTAACTCACCTATAATTTTCTTTCCCCAGCTGCTCTGCCTTCTTAAAGAGTGAAGTGACCTTTGTAATTTCAAGTCATCTTGAATGATCTAGTGATTCTTGAAAGATCATTACTAATGTCCCCATATTCACTTCAGCTAACTCTTTCCGAACACTGGGGTGTGGTCCACCTGGTCCAGGTACCTTCAGACCTTCGATCTTCCCACGCACCTCTCCTTAGTATTAGCAACAGCACTCATTTCTCTCCCCTGACACTCTCACATTTCTGACGTACAGCTGTTATCATTCACAGTGAGGATTGACACACAATATTGAATAAGTACCTCTGCCATGTCCTTTGTCACATCTCTCCTCTCCAGTGTCATTTTCTAGGGTAGTGGTCACCAACCTTTATAAGCCCAACATCTACTACCTCGGCCTCAGTCGACCGACTCCAAATTGATTAGTCACACACATGCACACTGGGGCAGAAAAGACCGGAAGTAAAATCCCGCAACCCGGAAGTAGAAATAATGCATAAGCACCAGGGGTACCCACTCTGTTTTGTACCGTGGACTTGTTTAATATTGAGAATATTCTTGCGGACCGGCCTACGGGGGTGGGGGGTGTTAAACACGACCTTCGCGACTCTTGGCACCAAAAGTAATATTGGGCACGGCCTACCCTACCACACTGAAGTCTACTGGTTGAGCAGAGGTGTTGTGCTCAAACATTTTCTTTCAATTACGTGCGGAAATTTCACTATTCATCAATGAGAAAGGGAAGCCAGTGGCAGAGTTCGATGACCCAGACTGGCTTCACGATCTTGCATTTTTGGTGGATATAACAGAGCACTTAAATATGCTTAATGTTAACATGCAAGGCCCAAACAAACTTGTTACGGAATATTACAACAGCATTTGTGCCTTTCAAATTGAATTAGGCCTGTGGGAGATGCAACTATCCCAGAGCAACCCAGCTCATTTCCCCTCTTTGCAGTCTGTGTGTGTCGCTCATGGTAATAATGACAACATGGACAGCTATAAGGACAAAATATCACGGCTGGAAAGTAAGTTTCAGAATCATTTTCAAGTCTTCAGTCAGCTCGAGAAGGAATTCTCACTATTTTGCTCGGCGTTTGCCGTCACCGCAGCATCAGATGTGCCGGAGGAACTCCAAAAGGAACTAATTGAAATTCAGTGTAACTCGGCTTTGAAATATAAATTTGAGACTGTGAGTCTGGACTCATTCTATCAATACCTCGGACCAATGTACCCCAAGATGACAGACTTTGCCTCAAAGATCCTTTGCATCGTCGGGACAAGATATCTCTGTGAGCAGGCGTTCTCCATAATGAACATTAACAAATCCAAACTGCGCTCGCAGCTGACACACAAACATCTAAATGACATTATGAAAATCGGAACTGCCCAGAAACTGGTGCCTGATGTTGACAGGCTGGTTAAGACCAACAGATGTCAGGTGTCTGGAAGCAGCAAGTGAAAAATGAGTGATACTGTTTGATGCTCTGCGACATGTAAGCAAAATGCATTATGAAATATTGAGTGTCACAATCTCAGCCAACGTAGCATCGTTTCTTCTCTCCCTCAGCACAACTTTCTTGTACAACTGTAAGTTAATACCAATCATAAAAATAGTGCTTGCTCGGCGATCTTCTTCATAAGAAACGGAATTTGTGAAGTGAAACACTTTGTAGTTATAGCAGAGACAGAACGGAGGCAACGAAAGCTGCGTTCGCATGCGCCCGACTGATCCGGCCCGCATGAAGCTGCATTTTGCCCAATCCGGCCCGTGACCTAAAATGACACCCCTGATCTACTACATCCCCTTTATCCTACTTGTAACTCCTCAAGGAATTCCAACGGGTTTGTCAGGCAAGATTTTCCCTTGAGGAAACCATACTGACTTTGTCCTATCTTGTCCTGTGTCACGAAGTATTCCATATGGGCATACTTAACAATTGACCCCAACATCTTCGAAACCACAGAGGTGAAGCTAAGTGGTCTATAATTTCCTTTCTGCTGCCTTCCTCCTTACTAAAAGAGTGCAGCGACAGTTGAAATTTTCAGGTCCTCTGACAAGATGCCAGAGACAAATGATTTTTGAAAGATCATTTCAAATGCCTCCAGAATGCCTATTGCTACCTCTTTCAGAACACTAGGGTGCAGTTCATCTGGTCCGGGTGACTTATGTACCTTTAGGGCTTTCAGCCTTTTGAGCACCTTCTCCCTTGTAACAGTAACTGCACTCACTTCCCTTCCCTCCCACCCTTCAACACTTGGCACAGTGCTAGTGTCTTCCACGGTGAAGACTGGTGCAAAATATTTAGTTCATCTGCCATCTCTTTGTCCCCCGTTAATGTATATCCAGCCTCATTTTCTTGTGATCCTATTACCACTCTCATCTCTGTTATTTACCTACTTGGAAAAAAAAACTTCTACTATCCACTTTGATACTGTTTGCTAACTTGGTTTCAAATTTCATTCTTCTCCTCCCAATGATTATTTTATTTCCTCTCTGTAGGTATTTAAAGCTTCTGAATCCTCTGTCTTCCTACTAATTTTTGATTTGTTGTAGCCCCTCTTGTTTGCCTTTACAATAGCTTGTCTTCCCTTGTCTGCCACAGTTGTACTATTTTACCATTTGAGTATTTATTTATTTTTGGAATACATCGATCCTGCACCTTCCTCATTTTCCCAGAAACTGACACCATTTCTGCTCTGTTGTCATCATTGCCAGCATCTTCTTCCAGTTTGCTTTGGCCAACTCCTCTTTCAGACCATTGTAATTTCCTTTACTCCAGTGAAATACTACAACATCAGACTTTACTTTCTCCTATCAAATTTCAAGTTGAGCTCAGTCATGTTGTGAGCACTGTCTCCTAACGGTTATTTTACCTAATCACCTCTGGTTCAATACATAACAGCAGCAGGAGACAGGTGTAGCACTTGTCCCGCTTGCAGGTGTCAGTGCCAGGAGGGAGAGGAGCGAGTGGATAAAGGAGTGACGTAGACAGCGATTCTGAGTGGGCTGGGTGTAGGGAGAGATGTGTTTGGTGGTAGAATCCGGCTGGAGATGGTGAAAGATGTCAGGATAAGTTGGATATAGAGGCTCGTGTTGCGGTAGGTCGGACTTTGGAGATTCACTTGACCATGGGGTCAGTATTGAATTCAGGTTGATTTTACCTTGTAGATTTTAACAGCTTCTTTAATCGGCATGAAGCGGTGCTCTCTGTGTTCCTGCGCATCTCTACGGATCACACAGATAAGTGTCCTGTCCGTTTTACAAAATAGCTTCAGTTCTTCCTCATGTTCCTCGCAATGAAGTTTTATTTCCTTCCCTTTCGGATTCAGGTTTTGATTTGGAGCTTTTTCAGCCAGATTTGCTAAGGCCCGATTCACCCTGAGGGTACAGTCAGCAAACACCTCTCTACAATCCGGGCAGGAGTTTCTCTCCTCCCTTTCCCAACACCGTATGATACAAGAGCGACAGAAGTTGTGTCCACACTCCAGTGACACCGGATCGGTGAAGAAATCCAGACAGACGGGACAAATTTCCTCCTTGTTCCAACTGTTGGCCTGTCCTTTTGAAGCCATGTTAACTCCAGCACTTTCCTGATTCAGAATGCTTTCACTTTCGGGGAGCTGCTGATCCCCTGCACGCTGCAGTGTCGGGCACTGACCGTGGTTTTGCTGGATGTGTTCATTGGGGAAAAACGTGGCTATTTCCGTATCAGGGTGGGATCAGAAAAATGTTTAACAGGTGGGAACAGTAAAGAAAACGTAGCCCTGGACTGCCTAATCCGGGCTGTGAAAAGAGGAGGGTTGGGCTTGTGAAAAAAAATCAGTGCGACAGAAGCATCAACTGAATCTCCAAAGACCTCACCCCTGGGATCAGAAGGACCATCCCTGGGATCAGACGGACCACCCCTGGGATCAGAAGGACCATCCCTGGGATCAGAAGGACCATCCCCGGGATCAGAAGGACCACCCCTGGGATCAGAAGGACCATCCCCGTGATCAGAAGGACCACCCCTGGGATCAGACGGACCACCCCTGGGATCAGAAGGACCACCCCTGGGATCAGAAGGACCATCCCCGGGATCAGAACGACCATCCCCGGGATCGGAAGGACCATCCCCTGGGATCAGAAGGACCATTCCTGGGATCGGAAGGACCATCCCCTGGAAGACAACTGAAGTCATGTGCTGAAAAAAGAAGCCACAGGTCCGATCAACCCAGGCCCTGGATTGGGGTCTCTGGCGAGCTGCTGTTGGCGACCCGTAGGCGTGATGGGCTGAAGAAGAAGCAGAACAGAAATGAAGCCGGAGAGAAGAGCCTGGTTCAGTCTGAGGCAGGACTGAAAGGGACAAGTTCTGAAAAGAGAGGCCCAAGAGACTGCACATGCTGGAACCTGCAGTAAGAAACATCATCCTGGAAGAATTGTGGTGAGAAATGTACAGTCGCCCTTCCTGGTCGAGATCCTTCATCTGGAATGTCTCAACCCAAAATGTCTATTGTCCACTTCCCCCCACAGATCGCTGCAGTTGCTGCCTGACCCGTTGAGTTCCTCCAGCGGTTTTTTTTTTATCTTTCTCGGGAAATAAACAACGAGAACATGAAATAACTGCAGCGGCTGCTGATGGTTCTGAGGTGCTCTGACCGCAAAGGCAAACATGTGCTTTAGAAAATAAGAAACAGGAGGATGCATCGCCATTCGGAACATGCCTGACCTTTCACCTCAGCGCCACTTTCATGCAAAGTTCCCAACATCGCTGAGACACCAAATTTGCCTTTTCAATTCAGAAACCTTGTGGGGAAAATTCAAAAATATTTACCGCACTCTGGGTGAGAAACTTTCTCCTCATCTCTGTCCTGCTGAGCTGACCTCTGATTTTGAGTCTGGATCCCTGGTTCCAAACCACAACCCGGAAACATCATTCTTACCGCTATCCTGTCCATATAATCTCTCCAAGGACACCTCCTCATCTTCCTCTTCCCCCAAATCAATCTGGGAAACCTTCTCTTCATTCCCTTCATCCCACAGACTGACTCTCTGGGAGAGAGACCAGACCTGTACACAGTGTTCCATGTACGCTCTCACCAGGACCCCATATACCTTCAGAGGAGATCTTTATTCGTGTATTCAACCCTTTCTTCCCATTCAATGCTCTTCATTTAATATCAAACTCAAACAGCGAACAGACACAACACAGCCTCAGCCATGAATTTAAAGGGCAGGTGTTGCAACAGTTTGAGCTTCATACCGGGGGCCACGGAGCAAGCAGGGTGTCACAAAAGGAGGAATGTGGGAGTGTTGTATGTCTGAGCCCAGCTGTGTGTGTCTGTGTATCAGAATCAGGTTTAATATCAGCAGCATATGTGTGAAATTTGTTGTTTTGTGACAGCAGTACATTGCAATACATAGTAATAAAAAGTATAAATTACAACTATGTACAACATTATATTTAAGAAGTAGTGCAAAAGAGAGGGAAAATACTGAGCAACTGTTCATGGGCTCATTGTCCATTCAGAAATCTTATAGTAGAGGGAAAAAATGCTGTACCTGAAACAGTGAGTGGCTCTTTAGGAGCCTGTACGTCCTCCTTGATGGTAGCAATTAGAGGAAGACGTCCTGGTGATGGGGGTCCTTAATGATGGATGCCACCTTTTTGTGGCATCATCTTTTGAATTTGTCCTGGATGCTGTGGAGTCCAGTGCCCATGAAGGAGCTGGCTGAGTTTACAACTTTCTGCAGCATTTTCCAATCCTGTGCAGTGGCCTCTCCATACCGATATATCACCTTTCTCACTTTTCGTTGTTTAAGGATGAGCACATTACACATGTGCTGCATTTACTGAAATTATGCAGCGTATTAATTTAAAATAAAGGACCCAGTGCTTTCCCGGCGTAGATGACGTTTAAACTCTTCTCAGGCTTCCAACCGGGTACAGGTGTCTATTTCAATCAACATGCCAATACCAAACTCTGCATCTTCGTCAGGGACGACACCTGGGCATGTCTAATCGGTGCGGCTGACGGAAATATATATACCACTGGACTAGACATGCACAGGCATCATCACCGATGATAGCAGAGTTTGTAATGAAAACATCGGTTAAAGTTGACACCTGTACCTGGCGGGAAGCAGGAGAAGAATTTATTAGCCTGTTAATTAATTTGTCATCATCAAAGTAAGTTCCTTTATCTTATTATAGAAGTGATAGATTTTTCGGAAGCGCTGACTTTTTTGCCTTACACTTCTTGCCATCATTCTCAGCTCTTTGTTTAGTTTGCTGAGGATTTGTATGTTTGTTTGTACACTAAGATAACCCAAAATTTTGAAATTAATGTCACTCGTTATTTTTAACTCCCGGGAGAACTCTAAGGATCAGAAATTAAACAGAGTTTCCACAGGAGAAGAAATTAGTCATGATAGGATGGCAGGCAGACTGGAAGGGCCTAATGTTCTAATTTTGCTAGTTTATCTCATCGCCCTTCGGTCTATGAAATTGTGCAGCTGCATTTGAGGCTCCATGATGATGGGAGACCATAAGATACAGGAGCAGGATTCAGCCATTCAGCTTGTGACGGGCAGTGCTCGATAAACACACTCCTTCAAAAGGAAATATTGTCTTGTCGTTCTGTTGTCGTTTGGCAGAATGTGTATGTTGTTTGTATACTGGATAATTATGTTTATTTTGTAACATTATTATAACTAAATTGTGGAGTGCCTCATAGTCTAATTTAGGGGCAGTCTAGAATAAACTTTCTAGGTAATCAAAGATGGTCTGTCCTGCTGCCGAATAAATGGGGCTGGTCGCTCTTGCAAAAATGTGAGAAGCTATTTCAGACATTTTTTCATTGAAGTGCTGAAGGGGAAGGTGAGGTGGGGAACATTCACTCAGGGGGTGAGAGTGTGGAACGGGCTGCCAGCGCAAGTGGTGGATGCGGCTTCGGTTTCCACATTTAAGAGTGATCTGCACAGGTAATGAGGGCTGGGATTTGGGGAGCGACGCATCCGGTCGATGGCTCGAGGCTGCACGGTAGTTTGGCGTCTGATAGGTGGGATGAATGGCCTGTTTTTGGTTCTATAATTCTATGTTCACGGTCAGTAGCGACTCTTTAACGGTGTGTCCCTCATTACTCTCTCCGCACGCTGCTCTGGCCAGGGTAAAGCGGGTAGGAATCAGTGACCAACGATTCGGTCTGATTCGGCTATTTTTATTTGTTGTTTTTTAAATGTGTTTTTGTCATTTAAATATGACTCGTGGTTCTTACATCATGATGGTAGGATGTCTGCTGATGATCAGTCCTCCCCCCTGAGTGTGGCCAGTCTCACAGGTAACAACAATCAAGCTCATCAGTCCAGAAGCTTCTTTCCACTGCGTCACTATACGGACACGGCCCCGGAAGAACCCTGAGGATCAGAAATCAAACAGAATTTGCACAGAAGAAGAAATCAGTCATGGTGGGATGGCAGGCAGACTCGATGGGCCTAACGTTCCCATTGTGATCCTTCCTATCATGGCCTTTCGGTCTATCAACTTGTGCAGCTGCTTTGAGGGAATCCTCCAACGTCTTCACATTCAGAAGTGTTGGACTCTGCCGAGGGAGATGGAGGGTTAATGTAGAACTGGCTCGTCTACGGTGAGGCATGTTTACATTCCAGCAGCCTTTCCCCAACTGTTTCAAGTTCACGTTCCAGTTTGCCGTGATTCAGCCGTACACCCGCATACTGGCTGAAACAAAACAATGCCCTGGGTAAATTTCCTACTCCCCCTCTCTAAAACCTCCACGACTTTCCTATCAGGAGGAGACCAGAAATGACACAGAACTCTCAGTGTCGTCTAACTAGACTTTCAGAGAGCTCAACATGGCCTTTGAGACTGGACTGCCAACACAGATGCCTTGTGCAGGAAGGCACAGAGTCGACTGTACTTCCTTAGAAGGTTGGCGTCATTCAATGTCTGTAGTGAGATGCTGAAGATATTCTATCGGTCAGTTGTGGAGAGCGCCCTCTTCTTTGTGGTGGCGTGTTGGGGAGGAAGCATTAAGAAGAGGGACGCCTCACGTCTTAATAAGCTGGTAAGGAAGGCGGGCTCAGTCGTGGGCAAAGTACTGGAGAGTTTAACATCGGTAGCTGAGCGAAGGGCGCTGAGTAGGCTATGGTTAATTATGGAAAACCCTGAACATCCTCTACATAGCACCATCCAGAGACAGAGAAGCAGTTTCAGCGACAGGTTACTATCGATGCAATGCTCCTCAGACAGGATGAAGAGGTCAATACTCCCCAATGCCATTAGGCTTTACAATTCAACCGCCAGGACTTAAGAACGTTTTAAAAGCTATTATTAATGCTTTTTGAGAGAGTGATTTAGATGCATATCATATTTTTACTGAGTTAAGTATTGTATGTAATTAGTTTTGCTACAACAAGTGTATGGGACATTGGAAAAAATGTTGAATTTCCCCATGGGGATGAATAAAGTATCTATCTATCTATCTATGTCCCGACTGATGAAGTCCAACACACCATACGCTTTCTTAAACACCCGACCAGCTTCATTGTAAGGATACGGGCAGCGGGGAAAATAGCCCTCTAGGTTTGTCAACCTCCTAGTGGATACACCGTATCCCTTCACTATCCCAACTTTGAGATGGCCCACGTCTTCATTATCCAGGTCCCCCAAGTGTCTTTCTCCTCATTAACCTCATTTTAATGTTTGAAGTTACCTGTATGCTCAGCTGGTGGTGTTATTACTCATCGACTGGGAGAGACAACACAGTTTTGCCCTGTCTTGAGGCTTTCTCAAGGGAATCTGCTTTTCGGCCCTCAGCCGGGCTCCATTTAAAGTTGGGATTCTGTGCCTCCCCCTCCCGGAGTGTTCTGCCCAACCCCCAACAGTCCTCGGCATTGTTTTACCAAACCTGTTTGTCTGCCTCGGCTGCGAGTCCTTACTGTTGCTAGGATACCGGCCTGTGTGTTTGCTTAGTCTGCTCGAGGTCTGTAACATAGAAACACAGACAACCTACAGCTCAATACAAGCCCTACAAACCCTAATGCGAACATGTCCCTCCCTTAGAACAACCTAGGCTTACCCATAGCGCTCTGTAAGCTCCAGGAGTCTCTTAAAATACCCTGTTGTTTCCGCCTCCACCACTGTCGACGGCAGCCCATTCCAAGCACTCATCACAATCTGCGTAAAAAAACTTACTCCTGACATCTCCTCTGTACCTACTTCCAAGCAACTTAAAACAATACTCTCTCGTGCTAGCCATTTCAGCCTAAAACACCTCTATCAGATCACCTGTCATCCTCCGTCGCTCCAAGGAAAAAGGCCTTTGCATGAAAGAATCTGCAGATGCTGGAAGTCCAAGCGACACACACAAAATGCTGGAGGAGCTCATCAGGCCAGGCAGCATCTATTGAAAAGAGACCAGTCGACATTTTAGACTTCAAGTCCAGTAACACATTCAGTAACACAAAGAGAAACAGGAATGACCCAACATTGTCGGAAGTCCATGAAATCACCATGCAAGGATGGCCAGCTCATAGGCAGCCCTATATTTCCAGAGCTCTCAGAGAGATGAGACCAACTGTTGGTACGTCAAAGAACGCTGATGTGTTGACCTCGTGATGTATTTCCCTGTAAACTGTGCATCAGGGCGTTAGAAAGTCTGCAGGAAAGACAGCTGGATACAGTGAAGATGAAAGTTAACTGTGCTGGCTGGGAGTATATAGATAGATTGCAGACTTGGACAAAAGCTGTTTGGGATGCCACGAAGTTCAAAATGCACCCCTACAGGCACCGTTACAATCGTGGGAATGGCCGTCTTCATTGTGGATGGATGTGCATATTGACTTTGCTGGGCTTTTCATGGATTCCGTGTTTCTGGCTGCTGTGGATGTTCATTCGAGGTGGCAGAAAGTCATACCAGTGAAGTCGATCACTCTGCTCTTCCTCCACTCTGACAACTTCCTTCTCCACAAGTTGCTGATGGTGAACAAATTATGTGTGAAAATGGACCAGAATAGATGTCAGGGGAGTTTAGACTATTCATGCAGGGAAATGGCATCAAATATTTCAAATCAGATGACCACCACACAGAAACTAATGGGTTAGTTGAAAGTTTTATCCAAACTTTCCACAATGGACAAGGAGGACATTTCTCTGAAGCACAAGGTGAAAAGCTTTTTTCTTTTTGGTGCATTGGAACTCAGTCCATGCGATGACAAATCAAACACCTGCAATGATGTTCATGAACAGGAGTCTGAGATCTTGCCGAGACATCCTGAAACCGGATCTATGGAGGAAGAGCAGTTGAGCCGGTTTCCAGCAGATCGGCACGGAACTTCGAGGAGGGAGAAAAAGCCATTTATCCCGTCTAGACCTTGCCGAGCTATTACTCTGCCTGCTCCCACCGATCTGTACTGAACTCTCCCACACATGTAGTCATCCAAAACTCTCGTCAATGTTGAACTTCTGCTGGCAGCTCATTCCACACACCCACCACACTCTCAGTGAGGATGTTCCCTTAAAATTTTCACCTTTCGCCCTTAACCGATCATCTCCGCATGTAGTTTGCCCAAGCTAACTGGACAATTTTAGCCACCCAATCTATACCCTCGTAAACTATACACACCTATCAAATCACCTCTCCTTCGAACTGAAATTAACCTGTTACGAAAACCCCGTAACCAGGTAACTTACCAGCAAAGATAGATGGATCAGCTGAGTCGGATGCTACTATTTTCAAACGTTTTATTCAATAAGGGCACAAACGTATGGTTAATACAAAACATTCAAATCGTCAAAACTCAATCTAAAACACCGGTGTAACCATAATCAATCAGAAATAAGCTCTTTCGTTGTCTAGGGTATATAATACTGAGTCCAATTGGAAATATAAAGAGTCACTCTGAAGTCTGCAGGCTTTCGGTTTCACGTGTTGGAGAGAGAGAGAGATAAAACGGAAAAACTTGCCGTTTACATCCGTGTAATCAGGGGAGCGATCTTCCCCGTTGTTAGTTAAAAGCGATCTTCCGTTGGTTCCAGCCACAAACCCCGCATTCGGAATTTAACGCACGTGGCTTATTTCAAAATGGCTTCCCGTTCCCACGGGAAGCGTTATCGTGCTTCTTGGTGTCTCCTTGGTGCGTCTGAGGGTCGTCCTCTTTCAGACCCTTCTTTATACTGCCTCACGGGATCTCAGGTGTCAATCAGGTTGCAGGTGATGCAATCTCTCTCTCAACCAGCCCACTTTGCCCGAGGGCTTTACAATGTCCCTGCGAGTTGGCACGTCTGCAGTTCCCAGGTGTCTCCTGAGAACAATGCCACAGTCACCAGCTTTTGTCCCAGTGGAATGTCTTTCCATTTCCTGTGTCCATTCAGCCTGTCTCTCTCTCTCTCTTTTGGGTCATTGACCCCCCTTTTCTAGGGCTCTTGCAATTCTCACAAAGGAGGGGGCTGGTATCATAACACCTCCCCTCTTAAAAAGGTTTTTACCAGCGGTTAAAACCCAGAGTGGTACAGTCTTACAGAAATTTTGAATCTAATACAGAGTAATACAGTTATACATTCAAGTCAGCATCTAAACAGTTAACAAGTACAGTGCCCCTTTCCTTTAATACCTTAACCTCATGTGCCCTACTAACGCCTGGTAGCATCAAACTTCAGCTCAATAACCACCTTATTTATTTGCTTTCTTCGGCAACATAACTAAGGAGGTGTGATCTTAGCTTACATACATCTACAAAGGTTCATGCAAAAGACAAATTTTTATGCTACTTTCAAACTTAACAGTCAAGCTTCCATGGGTGTTGTCTTTATTATTCACATACTTTGTCAAAATCCCTTAAAACCGGCTTCTGCTATTTTAAAAATCGCGCCCCCATTAACCCTCGCCTTTTTTTTCGGTTAATTCCCTCGTGGCGATCTTGGGCACCCTGGCGAAATAAGCTTTCGCCCGCTCCTTTCATAGGAGTTATTTTATCAACGTGTTCCAAACTTAGACCACCCAATTCCTTAATTTTAGGCCATTTGTCGTTTTTCTCTTCAGGACCCGTCATGCTATTAGTTTCCAATTTAAGATCCGCAAGCGATCTCGCTTTGTTCAGACAGCATTTCAAATTCTGCCTTTTCACAGCACCCTCTTGAATAACAATAGCGTGTGGGGCACCTTTACATTCCAAATCAACCTGTAATTGATTCGCAGGCACCGTGTTACCAAGCCATTGTCTCTGCAGCCTGGTTGCTGCTTCTGACATCAATCCAGACATTAAATTTTCTTCCTTTGATTTGGGAATTACAGATTTCCCGTCTCCCTCCACAACAACAGTTATCTCCCCATTCGTAAACTCCACATTAACTCTGAAGACCCCCTTCTGTACAACCCTCTGGGAACTCACACTTCCCAAGGTTAACCCCTTTTTCCCCGAACCAGGTCTATCTGACTCACGAGGACGGCCGCCCCGTCCCCCTGAATCAAACACCTCAGACTTCCCCTGAGCTCTGTTACCAGGTTCAGCACCACGTGCGCCCCCATCTTGGACACACTCAAACGGGACATTGGCCCCTTCCAGGCTTTCAATACCCGTACCTTTTTCAAATTCTAACGTCCCCCGATCCTTCCAGTTACTCTCTAGGCAGCCCCCCGTTGGGGAAGGCGCAACCCTGCGAGCTGAAACAACCTCCTCGGCCATTTCAGCTGACTTCTCCACAGCAAGGGTACCCTTCCTCTCTAAGACTGCCCTCATTTCACTCTCGGGACCATCGAGAACATCTTTAGGACTCTCAACTTCTCCAAACAATTCTGCCAAACCAGACAGATCAACCACGTCCAACTCTGGACGTTTTAACAGCTTTATCCGTTTCTCATCTTTATTTCCTACCTCTAGGACCTTTCTCTTCACTAAGGGGAGGGCTATCTCCTTACCCTTACCCCATTTTACTTTACTACCTTCCGTTTTACCACCCTCTGAACCCTCGTGGTGTAGGGTCGGTAAAAACGTCTGGGCCAATTTCAAACTGCGCGCGGTCCCAGTCGCCGCTCTCGACAGGCTGCGAGTGACCGCGCATGCGCGATAGCTCGGGGACTCCATGGGCGGGGCCTCAACTATCAGGGCGGTTCCCATCTTCCCACCCGCGAGGTCATTACCCAACAGGAGGTCCACGCCCTCCCCCGGTAACTCCGGCAGGACTCCTAGCTCCACAGGTCCCGACACCAACTCGCAATCGAGAAAGACCCTATGCAAAGGCACGACCGTGATCTGGTTCCCGATTCCTCTCAGGGCAACCTCCCCCTTCCGAGGGCCGAAATTTAACACATTACGGCTAATTAACGATAGTTCCGCCCCCGTGTCTCTCCAAATTCGTACAGGGATGGGGGGGTCCCCTTCCCTCAAAGACACGGTTCCTTCGGAACTAAATGTCTCCCGCCCCTCCGGTACTCCATCTACCTGGGGCCCTCTTGTCAACGTCCTGATTACCACTGAACGCCCGATAGGGATCGCTGCTCTCTCCCTCTCTGGCTCCTTTCTCAGAGCAAAGCACTTTGATGCAATATGTCCCACCTTTCCACAATTAAAACAGTTTAAACCAGGAGATCTCCAGGTTTCCTGTCTGTTATCCTCACTTTTTGTGCTAGCTCCCGGTGGAGTCTCTCCCTTAGCCGGCGGACTGTCCCTACCATTCCGACGGTCTCTCGGGTAACTTTGTGGCGAGGAAAACTTTGTCTTGTGGGTTAGGGCATATTCATCTGCGAGCCTAGCCATCTCTGAGATGGACTGATTCGTCCTCTCACTTAAATACATTCGGATCTCTTCCGGAACGCAACTTTTAAATTCCTCAATCAAAACTAGCTCCCTGAGACGCCCATAGTCCTCGGCCACCTTTTCAGCTGTGCACCAACGATTCAAGAGCACACCCTTCTCATGGGCTAGCTCGGTATACGTTTGATTCCACCCTCTTTTTAAATTTCGGAACCTTTGTCTATACGCCTCAGGTACTAACTCGTAACCTCGGAGAATGGCCTCCTTTACTTGATCATAATTCCCGTCCCTTTCTGTGGGCAGCGCGGCATATACCCGCTGTGCTTTTCCTCGTAACACACTTTGTAACAACGCCACCCATTGCTCTCTGGGCCACTGCTGATTCTCTGCCACCTTTTCAAAGAGCAAGAAATAACTATCAACATCCGTCTCCTCGAACGGGGGGACCAACCTCAACGCCCGACTAATATCAAACCCCTCTTTCTCTCCCCCTTGAGTTCTTCGCTCTTGTTTCCGCCTGTCCAGCTCCAATTCATAGTTCCTCTGTTTCTCTCTCTCTTCTGCTTCTATTTCTAGCTGCTTTAGTTTGAACACCTGCTCTCTTTCCCTCTCGGCTCTCTCGGCTTCTCTCTCTGCAGCCTTCTGAGCTGCGTCTATTTCTAGCTGCTTTATTTTAAACTCATGTTCCAGCCTTGCTTTCTCCAACTCTGCCTGATTTGTCCCACTCACTAATCTCCTTTCGGGAATATTTTCCAAATCCTCAGCTGTAAACACCTTCTTCCCAACGTAATGCAGTTGTATGACCCTTAGCACTTCCTGCTTTTTCATTGCTGGCTTCACCGCTGTGAGGTCTAAGGCCTGCGCCAAACTTACTAAGTCTGATTTTGTAGCCTTCCCTAGCGCCTCTACCGTCGGGTTTCTCCTAAATTCCGACACATCCATCTTTGCTGGTTTCCCGTCTGACTACCTGCGTAACCAGATTTAAGTTTGGACTTACAGCCCGATTCACTGACCTCCCCCCTTTTTGGTGTCAAATCCCGAGACGAGAACCCCACTTGTTACGAAAACCCCGTAACCAGGTAACTTACCAGCAAAGATAGATGGATCAGCTGAGTCGGATGCTACTATTTTCAAACGTTTTATTCAATAAGGGCACAAACGTATGGTTAATACAAAACATTCAAATCGTCAAAACTCAATCTAAAACACCGGTGTAACCATAATCAATCAGAAATAAGCTCTTTCGTTGTCTAGGGTATATAATACTGAGTCCAATTGGAAATATAAAGAGTCACTCTGAAGTCTGCAGGCTTTCGGTTTCACGTGTTGGAGAGAGAGAGAGATAAAACGGAAAAACTTGCCGTTTACATCCGTGTAATCAGGGGAGCGATCTTCCCCGTTGTTAGTTAAAAGCGATCTTCCGTTGGTTCCAGCCACAAACCCCGCATTCGGAATTTAACGCACGTGGCTTATTTCAAAATGGCTTCCCGTTCCCACGGGAAGCGTTATCGTGCTTCTTGGTGTCTCCTTGGTGCGTCTGAGGGTCGTCCTCTTTCAGACCCTTCTTTATACTGCCTCACGGGATCTCAGGTGTCAATCAGGTTGCAGGTGATGCAATCTCTCTCTCAACCAGCCCACTTTGCCCGAGGGCTTTACAATGTCCCTGCGAGTTGGCACGTCTGCAGTTCCCAGGTGTCTCCTGAGAACAATGCCACAGTCACCAGCTTTTGTCCCAGTGGAATGTCTTTCCATTTCCTGTGTCCATTCAGCCTGTCTCTCTCTCTCTCTTTTGGGTCATTGACCCCCCTTTTCTAGGGCTCTTGCAATTCTCACAAAGGAGGGGGCTGGTATCATAACAAACCCATTCAATTTTTCCCTATAACCAAGAGCTTCTGGAGTCAGTAACATCTTTGTAAACATCTGGATTTATTTCTTTCAGGATATGACAGAGTGTATTGATGAAGTTAGAGCAGTGGATGTGGTGTATATGGATATTGGCGAGGCATCGGTTCCTCATGGTAAGCTCATTCAGAGAGTCAGGAGGCACAGGATGTGCGGATACAGAATTGTCTTCTCCATAGTAGGTAGAGGGTGGTTCAGATACAGGGTATTCTGCCTGGAGGTTAGTGCCATGTGGTGTTCTGCAGGGATCCGCTCTGGGCACATTGATCTTTGTGATTTTTATAACAGCATAATAAAAACAAAATCCTGGAGGAACTCAGCAGATCAGGCAGCATCTATGGAGATGAATAATGAGTTGACGGATCAGGCTGAGACCCTTCATGGAAAGGAAGGGAGCAGAAGGGAGAATAATAATGCCGTGAGAGGGGAAGGAGAACAAGCGGGCAGGTGATGGGTGATGGGAAAGGTGAGTAGGTGGGGGAAGGGACATGAAGTATGAAGCTGGGAGGTGACAGGGAAAAAAGATAAATGGCTGAAGAAGGAATCTGATAGGAGTGTGGACCATGGGGGAACGGTAAGGAGGAGGTGTACCCCAGGAAGGGATGTGAGGAGAAAAGGGGATGTGAGAGTGGAGCCAGAATGGAGAATGGGAGAAAGGGGAGGGGGGATAATTACCGGAACCCGGGGCAATCAGCGTTCATGCCGTCAGGTTAGAGGCTCGGCAGCCGGACGACACTCAGAGCAGAGTTAAGGAGGAATACTTTAGCTGGAGAGTAATGAATCTGTGGAATGTGGTGGAGGCCGAGTACGTGGTGTTACTCCTCCAACCGGGGAGTCGTGTCACAGAGGCAGTGGGGAGGGCATGGAGAGGCATGTTGGAATGAGAAAGAGAAGGGGAATTACAATCGGTGGCCAGCAGGAGATTCTGTCCATAAGACATAGGAGCAGGATTAGGCCATTCAGCCCATCCAGTCTGCTGCACCATTTCAGCTTGGCCGACCCGGATTCCACTCGACACCATGTTCCTGCTTTCTCGACATATCCTTTGATGACTTAACCAATCAGGAACCTATCAATTTCCGCTTCAAAAATACCCTCGTACTTGGCCTCGGGCACATTCCACAGATTCACTATTCTCTGGCTAAAATATTCCTCTTTAACTCTGCTCTAGGTGGCCGTGCCTTAGTTTTGCCCTCCAGTTCTGGATACCCCCTTCAGAGGAAACATTATTTTCACATACAAATTATCTAGTCCTTTCAACGTGCTGGAGGTTACAATCAGATCTCCACCGGATTCTTCTAAATTCCAGTAAGCTCAGGCCAAACGCTGCCAAACTCTCCTCGTATATAAACCCCATCATCCCTGAAATCATACTTGTGAAACCAGAATCATCCATTGTTTTCGATAGAGCAAACGTACTGAACAAAACAGGTCCCCAACAGGTGTCAGGTTTCGCGACTGAAGAGCAGACTGGACGCCATCGGTGACCCTGACAAACTCACAGGCGAAGTGTCACTTCATCGGGTGGGGTCTGTTAGGATTCTTCAATGTTGGTGATTGAGGAGGTGAATGGGACAGTGTAGCAATTGCTGAGACACAACGGAGATTAAAAGCAGAGATTGGAAAAACCTGTGCCCAACCTGAAGGGGCAATTAACAATTAGTGTCCAGGCTGAAGGGAGAATTAACAAGTGTTTGTAAGAATTACAGAGTCACAGATAGAATAGACAATGGGTTTTGTTGTTCAGTGATTGAAATATCACTGACTAGGTGGCATGTATTTATGCTGAGAGGGGCTATGTTGAAAGGACATTTGCGGGGCATGATTTATTGACATATTGTGATGGGTGAATGAAATTCCCTTCCAGAGGTGCCCAAAATGGAAGGAGTCTACCCCTCCTACACATCTCCAATGGCTACGTGATATTATGTCTTATTTAAATTTAGAAAAAGATCAGCTGCTCAGTCTTAAATTCGAAACAATTTTTTTATGAAATCCGGGGACCTTTCCTAAATTACTTTTCCAATTTATAAAGTATAACAGTTTTTTTCTTTGGTATTTGGTAGGGGGTTGACTTTTTTACATAAAAAATTTCTTTAATGATGCATGAACTATCTTTAAATTTTTTATTACAGAGTGGTATACCTTTATGTGTTATGCTATAGCATTTTGATCAATTTTATTACAATATATGAATGTACACAAGTTATGTTGAGATGTATCTATGTGTTGCACTCTGTAAATCTTGTTTTTTTTTCCTTCTGAATAAAGAATATTGTAAAAAGAAAGGAATGTTGTTCCACCCTTGGACTGGATAGAGCAAATCCAGTTGATTATATCAGTTATTGTGAAATCTTCATCACCATCCACACCCTTATAGCAATAAATCAAACCTACATTTCTTTTGTGACAATTCCGGGTAAATTTATTATCAAAGCACATACACGTTACCACATACTTCGCGGAGATTCAAAACTTTCAGCCGTTCAGAAGAATTAAAAAACACAACAGAATTTACTTAAAAATATGCAGGAAGAGTCAAAGACGGAGAAACAACCAATGGTCTGGGAAAATAAAATAAAAATCATAAAACGAAGTGTAGGTTGTGGAATCAGTTTGTAATTTGTTGCTGATTGAAATTATCCACACTGGTGCAGGAGCCTGATGGTTGTCAGATTACAACTGTTTCTGATAACAACTGCCAGACTAAAAGAGTCCAGTATCCCTCTCACCGATGTAGTGGTGAGAAGAGGGCATATCCTGAATGGTCATCGTCCTTGGTGAAGGATGCTGCTTCCTTGTGCCACTGGTCCATGTGAATGTATTCAATGGTGTGGAGAGGTTTGCCTGTGATGGACTGGGCTGTATCCACCTCTATCTCTACACTTTCTCTTCACTAGGTTATTTAAGTAACAATTACAGCAGGTCGTCCAGGAATATCATAAAGTGGAGCAAATTGATCAACAGGATTTGCAAATGGATGTGGGAGTTGGTTAAAAGTCTGAAAGGCTAAAATTGCAATTGTCACTGCACTCTTCAGGAAGGGAAGGAATCAACAGCTTGAGCTCAGTGTTGATGTTGGAGTCGATTAGTCAGGATGAGGTTTCGGGCTGTTTGGAGACTCATGAGAAAATAGGCCAATGTCTGGACAGTTTCTCTCAGGGAAAATCTTGTCTGACAGATCTGTTGGAATTCGTTGAGGAAATAGCAAGCAAGAGCACATGTCGAAAGCTGCCAAATGTTTATCATATGTTAACCCTTTCATATCCGCAATCATCCTCGTGAACCTGGAATCACCCAGAAAGGACAAAAGTACTCAACCAAGCAGTGCCCCAATAGCTGTCAGGTCTGGTCACTGAGGAAGAGACTGGATACAGTCGGTGACCCCGACAAACTCACGGGCGAATTGTCATCTCCCCTGGGGGGACTCTTTGAGACCTTGAATATTGGTAGGTAAGGAGGTGAATTGTCATCTCCCCTGGGGGACTCTTTGGGACCTTGAATATTGGTAGGTAAGGAGGTGAATTGTCATCTCCCCTGGGGGACTCTTTGGGACCTTGAATATTGGTAGGTAAGGAGGTGAATTGTCATCTCCCCTGGGGGGACTCTTTGGGTCCTTGAATATTGGTAGGTAAGGAGGTGAATTGTCATCTCCCCTGGGGGTACTCTTTGGGACCTTGAATATTGGGAGGTAAGGAGGTGAATTGGCAGGTGTAACACTTGTTGAGACACGAGGCAGATAACAAGCAGAGATTGGACAAACGTGTTGTTTTCTCTGGAGCTGCGGAGGCTGCAGGATAATTTAACAAATGTTTGTAAGATTACAGAGTCACAGATAGAATAAGCAATTGGTTTTGTTGTCCCAGCAGTGAAATATCACAGACTAGGTGGTATGCATGTGTGCCAAGAGTGGTTAAGTTGAAAGGAGGTGTGCGGGGCAATTTTTGTTGACACATTGTGGTGCCCTTCAGGGGTGATACTCGAAACAAATACAATGAAGAATACTCGAGAACAAATAGAAAGAGACTCTGAAGTATGTACATGAATGTGAAGAAAATGGACAAGTGGGGTCTTTGAGCTCACCAACTAAGTTTTCCTGACCTATGAAGGGTCAAAGGACAGGAAATATAAGACCAGTGAAAAAGGACTTTCTTCTGCAGGCCGCATGTTCCTCGTAGACCCGTTTCCAACCTCACATCTGCGATAGCTGGTCTCCTACAGAGTTACACCCGCCTGCACACTTGAAGCGTCTGCTTTTATGCTCCTTTCTTACAATTCTTGTATTCCAGTGTCATTGGCTGTAGGTCATGTAGGCCAGTCCCACATGGCACGTGGTTTTTCTGATTTCTTTGGGAGATGACAAATCCCAACTGGGGATGTGGAACCCACTCTTCTCTATTTTCACAGACAGGCGATTCCTGAACAGGGACTGAAGATACAGGTACATGTGTTACCTGCTCCCCATAAGAGTTTCAAAAGATCAGAATGTCATCGAGGTGCACGAATACAAACTTGTCAAGCATTCCCCTCAGAATGTCATTAATAAATGTCTGAAACACAACTGGATATTATCAATCAGCATTCATAATGATCTGTCGTGTATTAATGCTGTCTTCCACTCGCCCCCTTAATGAATACGAATTAAGTTAGAGGCATTCCTCAGGTTCAGTTTTACGAGAATACCCTTGCAGTGATTCAAACACTGTGTTAGTTATTGACAAGTGGGAGTGAGTCACACTGTTATTTTTGTTAAAGCCAATTTAATTAATGCAACCTGTCAGACGCCCATCTTTCTGATCACACAAAGAACTCTGCTCCCGCTAGGGAAGTGCAGGATCTGAAAAACCCTGCGGAAAGAGCCTCTTGAATATACTTGTCCTTGACCAGCATTTCGGGTCCTGAGGGAGAGAAGGAGTCTTCCATGCGCTGGGCAGGTCCCTAAATCGGACAGGGGGGTATTTCCACGTTGTCTCTTTCTGCACCTGAATCATTCTGTCTACTCACACTCACGTCCCAGTGGGATTTTGTACCGCTCGGTAAAATCGGAAGACATTCTTCCAAACGACAGAAAGAATCTGGAGCTAATTGTTTTAGTTGTTTTTGTTTGTGAAGAATGGATCTCTGTTGCACCTTATTCAATGTTAATGTACTGTTCACTTTCTCACACAGGGGGTCCTGAACAATATTCAATATTAAAATTCCGGCTCAACAACACCCTGTCCAATTGTATTTCTAAACCAGAACCCCTTACACACTAAACAAACTAAACAAACACACAGGCCGGTATCCCAGCAACAGTCAGGACTTGCAGCCGAGGCAGACAAACAGGTTTGGTAAAACAATGCCGAGAACTGTTGGGTGTTGGGCAGAACACTCCGGGGTGGGGTGGGGGGAGGCACAGAATCCCAACTTTAAACGGAGCCCGTCGGAGGGGCGAACAGCAGATTCCCGTGAGAAAGCGGCAGGACAGGGCGACACTGTGTTGTCTCTCCCAGTCCATAACAAATAACCCCACCACTGATAATTTTAAACTTTAAAATGGATTTAACGAGGAGGAAGAATCCAATAAAGACAAGTGACGGATCTGGACAATAAAGTGCTGTCGAAATCAAAGTGGCAGGGTCAAGGAAGGCGGTATCGGTAAACCTAGAGTGGTATTTTCCCCCTGCACGCATCATCACATTCTTATAACGAAGCTGGTAGGGGGTTGAAGAAAGCGTATGGTATTCGGACCTTCATTAGTCGGGGCATTTATCTGCAGAACTATGTTGTAGGTCTCGAAAAGTCTAGGTAGGCAACATTGAGAATTTTCTGTCAGTCCGGGTCTCCTCCTGATGGGACAGACATGGCAGTTTCTCGAGAGCGTGCATATAAAATTATTCTTTAGTTTTAGCTGTGTGCTGAATCACAATAAACTGGAACTTGAACCTGAAGCGGTCGGGGAAAGGCTGCTGGAATGTAAACATCCCTCACTGTCGACCAGCCAGCTCTACATTAACCCTCCTTCTCCCTCGGCAGATTCCTACACTTCTGAATGTGAAGATATTGGAAGATTCTGTACAAAACAAATGAAAGCACAACGGAATGTATTAAAAACGATGCAGGAAGAGACAGGGACGGACAAAACAAGCAATGTGCAGGGAAAATAAAAGGTGCAAATAAAAATAATATTGTAGACTCTGTGAAAGTGAGTCTGTCGGTTGTGGAATCAGTTGGTATTTGTTGCTTGGTTAAATTATCCACACTGCTTCAGGAGCCTGATGGCTGTAAGACAACGACTGGTCCTGAATCTGGTCGTGGAGACCAAGAAGTCTCCAGGTGTAGTGGTGAGAAGAGGGCATATCCTGAATGCTGGGCGTCCTTGATGATGGATGCTGCTTTCTTGAGGCAGTGGTCCATCTGAATGTATTCAATGGTGTGGAGAGGTTTGCCTGTGATGGACTAGACTCTGTCCTGAAGGAAATGGGGAGGAATTTATTTATGAAGAGTGTGGTGAATCTGTGAAATTTCTCTTCACAGACGGCGGCGGAGGCCTTATCACTCGGTGTATTAAGGCAAAGGTTGATCGTTTCTGGATTGGTCAATGTGTGAAAATTATGGGAGAAGGCAGAAGGATGTGGTTGAGAGGGCTAATAAATTTGCCATGATGGAACGGCTGAGCAGAAGTAATGGAACAAATGACCTAATTCTGCTCCTGTGTCTTATGGTTTAGTGCTCTCATTGATTTTGGAAAACAATTATCTAACCCACTTTACTTGAGATACAGGTGCGGGGAATTGGAATTGTAGACACTGTAAGGAATGGTGTTGGCAGTAAACAGGAGGTTTGTGAAGTACTGTGGAAATGGGAAAGGTGTCCATATGTGCAGACCATAGCACACCAGGAGAACAGTGAAAGTTGATCTACCCGAGTATGAAGTTAGTACAGCTTTTACATTCCCATTTAACAAAATTACCAGTAAAGCTCCATTTTGATAGCAGAAAGAATTCATGAAGTAACAGTCTAGGTCCTGATGATTGAATAAAATGTTTATGCACAGGTCTAACAGTACAACAAATTCTCTATGACAACCAACTGGTGTGACTATAATGTCATTAATGGAGTTCCTGAAACTTGGGGGTCGTCACTGTTCCAACATAATGTTACCTGCACTTTGACATCACTCTAGTATTATTTATTTGAGCACGACAGCACAAAAGGCTATTCAGCCCGTCTAGTCCTTACTGAACTATTATTCCGCCTGGTCCCACCGACCTATACTGGACCATACCCCTGCTACACATGTAGTCATCCAAACCTCTCATCAATGTTCAAATTGATCTTCCGCTGGCAGCACATTCCACACACACCATACTCTCCGTGAAGAAATGCCTTTAAATTGTTCACATTCCACACACACCACACTCTCAGTGAAGGAGTGCCTTTAAATTGTTCACATTTCAACCTTAAACTACCATCTCTAATATTGAATTTTTTGAGGATGTGACAAAGTGTATTGAAGTTAGAGCAGTGGATGGGTGTATTCAGAGAGTCAGGGGGCATGGGATGCAGGGAGACAAGGCTGTGTGGATGCAGAATTGGCTTGTCTCCCAGAATTGGAGGGTGGATGTAGATAGAGGGTATTCTGCATAGAGGTCAGTGACATGTGGTGTTCTGCAGGAATCTGCACTGGACCATTGTTCTTTGCGATTTTTATAACAGTCAAATGCACACAAAATGCTGAAGGAACTCATCAGATCAGGCACCATCTATGGAGATGAATAATGAGTTGATGGTTCAAGGTCGAGACCCTTCTTGCAGACTGGAAAGGAAGGGGTCAGATGTGAAAATAAGAATGGCGTGGGTATGGAAGGTGCACAAGTGGGCAGGGATTAGGTGAGTTGAAATGTGAGTGGTTGGATGAAGGGAAATGAAGTAAGAAGTTGGGAGGTGATAGGGAGAAGAGATAAACAGATGAAGAAGGAATCTGTTCGGGAGAGAAGCGTGGAATAGATGAATGAGAAGGTGGGGGGGGGGGGTACCAGAGGAAGGTGATGGAGATGTGAGGAGAAGACAGGAAGAGACAGGGGAGCCTCAATGGAGAATAGGAGAAGGCAGAGGCGGGGAAAATTTCTCAGAAGTTGAGGAAGACAATGTTCATGCTGGAAGGTTGGAGTTTTGGCAGCCAGAGTGTGATGTTACTCTTCCAACTGGGGAGTCCATGAACAGGCATGTTTTAATGACAATGGGGAATTACAGCAGATCAGGCAGCATCTATGGAGATGAATGATAAGTCTACGTTTCAGGTCGAGACCCTTCTTGCAGACTGGAAAGGAAGGAGAATGGTTTGGGAGGGGAAGGAATACAAGCAGACAGGTAATAGATAAGTGGGTGAAGGAAGAGAAATGAAGTAAGAAGATGGGAGGTGATAGGGAGAAGAGATAAACATCTGAAGAAGGAATCTGAGGGGAGAGGAGTGCGGACAATTGCAGAAACGTAAGGAGGAGAGGTATCTGAGGAAGGTGCTGGAGATGTGAGGAGAAGACAGGAGGCGAAAGGAAAGCCAAACTGGAGGAGGGGAGAATTTTCTGTAAGTTGGGGAAATCAATATTCATGCTGTAATGTAGGCAGCCGGAGGTATGATGTTGCTCCTCCAACCGGGGAGTAGGGTCATCGTGGCAGAAGGGTCGGCCATGGACAGGCATGTTGGAATGGGAATGGGGTGTGGAATTACAATGGGTAGCCAACAGGAGATGCTGTCCATCAGACCGCATGACATAGGAGCAGCGTTAGGCCATTCAGTCCATCGAGGCTGCTCCGCCAGTCCTTCATGGCTGATCCCAAACCCCAATCAACTAAAATACGCCTGCTTGCTTGTCATATTCTTCGAGGTCCTGACCAGTCAGGAAATATCAATTTCCGCTTGAAATGTGCCAATGGACTTGATCTCCACCACATTCCACAGATTCGTTACTTTGACTGAAAAGAAACAAATCTTCCTCCCCTCTGTTCTAAACGGTCTCCCCTCAATTTTGAAGCTCAGCCCTTTAGTTCGGGATACCCCCACCACAGGAAACATCTCTCCGCATCCACCACGTTTCAACATTCGGTACGTTTCAGTGAGATACCCTGAATTCTTCTAAATTCCAGTGGGCACAAGCCCAAAGCTGCCAAACGCTCCTCATACGTATATCCCTTAATCATCCCCGTGAACCCGGAATCATATGCCATGGTGAATATAGCAAAATTACTGAACAAAATTTTTCCCAGTAGGTATCAGGTCTGGTCACTGCAGAGGAGACTGGAAAGAGTCCCTGTCCCCAACAATCTCACAGGTGAAGGGTCACCTCTCCTGGGGGTACTGTTTCTGACCTTGAATATTGGTGTGTGAGTAGGTGAATAGACATTTGTAGCACTTGCTGAGATATGACGTTGATTATAAGCAGAGTTTGGCCAAACATGTTGTTTTCTCTGGAGTTGTGGAGGCTGAAGGGAGATTTAACAAATCTTTGTACACTCACAGAGTTATAGAATAGACAACTGGCTTAGTAGTCCCAGGACTGAAATATCACAGACTAGCAGGCATGCATTTACACTGAGGGGAGTTAATCTGAATGGAAATATGCCGGGCAAGTTTTTGTTCACATATTTTGGTGGGTGCATGAAATGCCCTTCCAGGGCTGATACTCGAGGCAAGTATGACAGAGGCGATAAAGTCCCTTTTAAATAGGTGTTTGAATGAGCAGGGAATGGACAAGTGGGGACATTATATCAGCCGATGGCATTAGTTTAGTGGGACATTAAATGATACTTTAATGATATGTTTCTGGACTGCATTGTTCAGTGTTTGATGTTGATCGGAATGTTGTTCCACCCCGGGACTGGATACAGCAAATCCGGCTAATTATATCAGTTCTTGTGAAATCTTCATCACCATCCACACCCTCATAGCAATAAATCAAACCTACATACTTTCTTGACAGTTCCACGCAAATTTATTATCAAAACCCGCATACATTACCACATACCTCATGGGCAGATTCCATTTCTTGTAGCTGCTTAGAAGAAAAATAAACACAACAGAATTTAATAAACACTTCGCAGGGAGAGTCAAAGATGGAGAAACAACCAACGTACAGGGAAAATAAATTTGCAAAAAAATATATATATGACGATGACATTGAGTTGTAAACTCCTTGAATGTGAGTCTGTAGGTTGTGGAATGAGTTGAGATTTGTTGGTGATTTAAGTTAGCCACAGTGGTTCAGGAGCCTGATGGTTGTAGGGGAACAACTGGTCCTGAACCTGGTGGCGTCGGACCATAAGGGTCCAGTATCCCTCTCCCAGATGTAGTGACGAGAAGAGGGCATGTCCTGAATAGTGGACTTTTGTCAGTGTTCCATGGGAATGTATACAATGGTGTGGACGGGTTTGTCTGTGATGGACTGGGCTGTATCCACCTCTTTCTCTACACTTTCTCTTCACTAGATTGCTTTAGTAAACATGACAGGAGGTCGTCCAGGAATACGATACCTCACATCTGCGGTAGTTAGTCATAAATATTCATTCTGACCTGTCGGGGTATTAAAAGCTGCCTTCCACTCATCCCCTTTATGAATGCGAATTCAGTCAGAATGGTTCCTCAGGTTCAGTTTTGTGACAATAGTTGGAATAGTCCTGGGAAATTTCCCGGGATCATCATAGGTCAAAAACCTGGGAATGTCAGAGGCAGACTCGGCAACAGGGATTACAGTCTCAGGAACTCGGTGAGCTTCTGGGAGTCAGCCCAGGATACTGCCATTGGACCATAACAGGACCATGCTATGAAAACCACGGATACCGTCAGGTGAGATTGTCCTCAGGGGAAGAGATAAGGAGAGGTCTATCGGTAACCTCAGGGTCCGTCAAACATGACACACGTTTCCTGGCTCAAGTGGTCTCTTGTCAGGAGCAGAGGCTCTCAATGGATAGTCGAACTTAAAGGTTGGCACTCCTACTGGTTGGATCACCCGTAGATCTAAAAAAAATACCTGTGGAAACAAAGTCTATAAACGGCCGGAAGGGCCAGTTCCTTGGTTCCAAGGCCAGGTTCCCGAAAGACTGTGGGATGAGGAGGTATCTTCGAGACCATCACCGAACTCCCTTCACCAACTGTTATGAAGGATGAACAACTCTGATGGGCAGAAGGGTATAGAGTTGCCCATGTTTCCCCCACCTGGGAGAATCACAAACTGTTACTGTTACCACGCTGCTAATGAGAGAGAAAGAGAGACAAAGGGAAAACATACTGGGACTGGAACATCTGCTTCAGATAAGGGAGAGATAACACCGGGGGAGAGAGACTTGTTGACCCACCATATTATGACTCCTGAAAGACTTATGGCTCCGGAGAGGGCTGTTTACTTGGTACTATTCTGTTCATTAAAATTCCTCAGTGGACAGCCAGTGTGGGCTGGTTTAATGGGCTAAGCCATTCAAAACTGATTGACACCTGAGACCCCGTGAGTGGGGATAAAAGAGAGGTCTGGGGAGACACTCCTCAGACACACCAGGAGGCACACTAGTGAGCACTGCTTGAGTGTTGGAACCCACGAGAAGGTGTGGGGCATCGGGGACCGAACAAAGGATCGGTCAGTTTAACTCACAGTATTATAGCAGGGCCGGTGGGGGATTGTGTGTGTGTCCGCCCTTGCCTGAGTGATGAGTCCACCACAGAAGAACGGTCTAGCTGAAGGACAGAGGGGTCATACCTGAATGGCCACAAAACATCGACGGATCAAGAACGTAAAGGAAGGTTTGCCTGACTGTAGCTGTCAGTTTGCTCACTCTCTCTCCAACGATTAAAACAAAAGAACCAACAACTACCTCAGCACATATGAACTGAACTGAACTTTATATTCACATATGACAATTCATTATCCCCTAGACATCGATAGAGCTTGTTTATTATTGATTATTATTATACCCACACTTTTAGGTTTAGTATTGCTAACGTGTATTATCTATATATTTGCATTGTTGATATTGATTTGTATATTTTACTAATAAACACTGTTTGAAAATAGTACCACCAGACTCCAACAGATTCTTCTATCTTTGCTGGTAAGACACCCAGTTACGGGGTACGTAACACAACCAGTACACCTTTGGACTGTGGGAGGAGATCGGAACAACTGGAGGAACCCACATGGACACAGGGAGGATGTACAAACCCATTAAAGGCAGCGTCCTGTCTGAAACCCTGTACTGTATGGAACCGGTACTGAAAAGCATTGTCACCACTACGCTACCGTGCTGTCTCGTAAACCGGAGTACTATCGAATGGCAATTACACTTCAAAATGAACTTGAGGATCTTCGACTGTAGCCGCCATCACTCAGAAAGGGGTGTGCTTCCACTGTGTCCATTCTGCCCCTGAATCACTCCGTCTACTCACACTCACGTCCCAGTGGGATTTTGTACCGCTCGGTAAAATCGGAAAACATTCTTCTAAACGACACGAAGAATCTGGAGCTAATTGTTTTATTTGTTTTTGTTTGTAAATAATGAATCTCTGTTGGAGTGTGTTTAATGTTAATGCACTGTTCACTTGCTGAGACAGGGGGTCCGGAAACAAAATCAATATTAAGATTCCGGCTCACCAGCACCTTACATACCTCGAGCGGAATAAACCAACACACAGGCCGGTATCCTAGCAACAGTAAGGACTTGCAGCCGAAGCAGACAAACAGGTTTGGTAAAACAATGCCGAGACCTGTTAGGGGTTGGGCAGAACATTCCGCGGGGGGGGGAGGTGGGGTGGGGAGACAGAGACTCATGTTTACACGGAGCCCACCTGAGGGGAGGTTGGACAGAACACTCCGGGAGGTGGGGGGAGGCACAGAAGCTCATGTTTACACGGAGCCCACCTGAGGGGGGTTGGGCAGAACACTCCGGGAGGTGGGGGGAGGCACAGAAGCTCATGTTTACACGGAGCCCACCTGAGGGGGGGGGGGGTTGGGCAGAACACTCCGGGGGGGTTGGGGAGACACAGAATCTCATGTTTACACGGAGCCCATCTGAGGGGGGTTAGGCAGAACACTCCGGGGGGGGGGGGAGGGAAGAGGAGGCAAAGAAGCTCATGTTTACACGGAGCCCACCTGAGGGGGGTTGGTCAGAACACTCCGGGGGGGGGGGGAGGCACAGAAGCTCATGTTTACATGGAGCCCATCTGGAGGGGGGGTTGGGTAGAACACTTCGGGGGAGGGGGGAGACACAGAATCTCATGTTTACACGGAGCCCACCTGAGGGGCGAAAAGCAGATTTCCTTGACAGTTTGTAACTGTGGGGCTCTCCCAGTCCGCGAGTAATAACCCCATACTGAGCATACACGTAACTTTAAACATTAAAATGGGTTTAACGAGGTGGAAGATCCCAATAAAAACACGTGGGATGCCTGGATAATGAGGACGTGAGCCAATTCAAAGTGGCACAGTGAAGGGATACGGTTTATCCACCAGGAGGTCACAAACAAGGGGAATATTTCCCCGCTGCTGCATCATCACATCCTTACCATGAAGCTGGTGGTGTGTTTCAGAATGCGTATGGTGTGTTGGCCATCAGTCGTGGCATTTATCTCAAGAACCATGTTGCAGCTCTCCAAAAGTCTAGTTAGACAACACTGAGAATTTTGTGCCGGGTCCCGTCTCCTCCTGATAGGAAAGACGTGGATGTCTTTCGAGAGGCAGAGGGATTTTACCGGGGCATGTTTAGTTTTCTCTGTGTGCTGGTGTACGGCTGACTCACAAGCTGGAACTTGAACCTGAAGCGGTCGGGGAAAGGCTGCTGGAATGTAAACATCCCTCACTGTAGACCAGCCAGCTCTACATTAACCCTCCTTCTCCCGCGGCAGATTCCTACACTCCTGAATGTGAAGACATTTGAGGATTCTGTACAAAACTGGGCCCCGATGGTGACGCTGTGGATAAAATCTTCTGGAATGATGAGCTGGATTGTTGTTACCTGTGAGACTGGCCACACTCAGGGTGGAAGGCTGATCATCAGCAGACATCCTACCATCGTGATGTAGGAGCCACACAACATGTTTAAATGACAAAAACACAAAGTAAAAAACAAATAAAAATTAAATCTGAATCGCTGCTGCATGTCGGTTACTGGTTCATATCCGCTTTACCTTGGGAAAATCACTGTGAGAGGGCAGAAATGCGGGATCCACTGTCAGAGAGCCGCTGCTGACCCTGGTGAACATAGAATCATAGAACCGAAACAGACCATTCGGCCCATCTAACTGATGCTGAACTACCATGCTGCCTAGACCCATCGACCCGGTACCTCTCTTATACATGTACATATCCAAATTAATCTTAAATGTTGAAATCAAATCCATTTCCACCACTTGCGCTGGCAGCTCGTTCCACACTCTTACTACCTGAGTGAAGTTTCCCCATCTCACCTTCCCGTTGAGCATTTCGACAAAAATTGGCTGAAATCGCTTCTCACTTTTATGCAAGAGCTCTTGCATAAATAGAATTATCTGTCTTTATCCAGTATACAAACGACATATACACATTTACCCATCCCCACTACCAGAGACATTAAATATTCCACCGTGTGTGTTGGGAAACGCACCACAAAGCCAACCCGAGCGTGTCCCCTCTGTTTAAAACCCTTTTATGAACACATTGAATTGAGTCCATTTAGCCAAACGACAGCAGGACGGCGAGTGTGTAAGGAGTGTGTTTACCGAACGCTCTCTGTCACAAACCGAGAGGCCAAGTCCTGCTCCTATATATTATGGTCTATGGTCAGAGATCCCTCAAAGTAGCTGGTCAAGTTGGTAGACAAAAGACCGTGTTACAAAGTGTTAGGCCATTCGGCCCATCGAATCTGTCCTGTCGTTCCGTCATGATTGATTTCTTCTGCTGTCGGATCTCTCTTCAATTTCTCATCCCACTGTTCTATAGGGAGTCAAACATAACGTGTGACCTTATGTTCAAGATTTTAGCTTATCTCAGAGGACAAGCTCAGAAATAGTAAGGAAACCATATACAGAGCTAAGAAACGATGCTAATGCTAAGAACTGTAAGGCAAAGAAATAAAAGCTGGTGCTTCTTAGGTCTATTATTTTGATAATAAAAGACTATTCACAAGATACCAATTTATTAACTAATAGGCTACTAAACTCTTCCCAGGCTTCCAGCCGGGTGCAGATATCGATTTAAACGATATTCCGATGACAACCTCTGCCATCTTCATCAGGGATGATGCAGGGGCATGTCTAGTCCAATGATGCCCAGGCATCATCATCCGGAGTCATTTCAACTCGCCTGCAGTGGCTGGCGTCTATCCACATACTTTTAACTTCTACCTGAACTGCTGAATTGGTAATCAACCGTACTTGGTAAGGAGCTTCCCGCCGAGCTTCCAGGGGTTCCTTATGCGGTTTCCTGACCAGGACCCAGTCGACATGAAGCAAGGTACGTCCTCCTGCTATTGGACCACTTCAAGCAACAGAAACCGGCTGAGAATCAGACTGAACAGATCTGTCAGTTTTATCTACTAAACTATCTGACATAACATGTCTATCAGCCTCTCTGAGATCAAGAGCTTCCTAGAGGTCGTCCCGTCACCACTTCTAATTGCCTACATTTCGTTCTCATTGTTGGGGCTGCCCTGATGCTCCATTTCATCAAACAGGGGCCATGGTACGTCTTCCTTGTGAGAGCTGGTCAGCCATTGTTTGATGATGCCCATTTATTCCATCAACTTGTCTTGATCACTCTGGTGAATGTGGACAATGAAAAGCCAGTCAATATTCATCATTCAACATAATTATTGACAAACATTTCCAGTGAGATGTGGTTCTGGCTTCTACCCATCCTGTAAATGTGTCCACTGCTGATAGATATGAATATCCTTGGCTCGTTGGTGAAGTGACGTCATCCACTTGCAGATGTAAAAATGCATCAGGTGGGCAGCAGAGCTTGGTTGAGGTAGCTTCCCCGGTGATCCAGGTCTGTTTTCTGTTTCATACATCTCTCGGCTGTCAGTCGGACTTGCATCATGAACTATGGATTTCACCTCCACTGGAAAAATCTGTCAATTACCTTTTTGCATTCGAGTGTGTCCTCGGGAGTGGATTAGCCGAGCGAGATAAGGAAGCAGTTCAGCTGGCGCTACCAGACTATGAGTATTACCCCAGTCAGCGTCAGAAAAGTTTCTGTTATTCCCACTCTCTGTCTGCAGTCAATCAGCCAATGCTTTATCCCTGCTACTATCATTCCTGAAATACCCTTCACTCTTATTTTCTTTAGCAGCCTCACTTTGTCAAAGGTTCTTAGAATCCAAGTGCACAATACCTACCAATTTTCCTGTCATGCTTTTTAAAGTCCTCAACGAAGTCAAACTGATTCGTCAGGCAAGGGTTTCTCTTCAGGGAACTCTGCAGACTCTGGCCTATTTTCTTATTTGGCTCCAAGTACCCCGAACCCTCATCCTTACTAATCGACTCCGACATCTTCCCAACCTCTGAGCTCAGCTACTCACTCCTTCCCTTCTTGAAGCATGGAGTGACATTTGCAATTTTAGACTTTCAGACATTTAATCCTAACTCCCTTTGCACATCACCATCAAATCTCAACTGATTCCTCAAATGACAGCCTCTACAACTCAATGTTATCATCATTTTTGTTTTATTTGCACCCTTTATTTTCACTGCACATCAGTTGTTTCTCTATCTTTGTCTTTTCTTGTGTAGTTTTAATAAATTTGGTTGTGTATTTTTCATACAGTATAAGCAGCAACAAGAAATTGATTCTCCATGAAGTATGTGATTTGATAATAAATTTACCTAGAACTGCTAAGAAACGATTGTTGGCTTGATTTATTACTAAAAGCGTTTGAATGATGATCACGGTTTCAAAAGAACAGATGCAATTAACCAAATTTGCTATCTGCCAATATAATGTCCCCAATTGTCCATTCCCTGCACATTCATCTACCTATTTAAGAGCCTCTTGATCCCGCCTGCCATATTTGCCTCCAGTATCACTCCTGGAAGGGCATTTCATTCACCCACCACAGTGTGTCAACAAAAAATTGCCCTGCACACCTCCTTTCAACTTAAACCATCTCAGCTAAATGCTTGCCGCCCAGTCAGTGATATTTCAATCTTGGGACAACAAAACCAATTGTCTGTTCTGTCTGTGACTCTGTAATCTTACAAACATTTGTTAAATCTTCCTTCAACCTCCACAGCTCCAGAGAATACAAGTTTGTCCAGTGTCTGCTTATAATCTACGTTGCGTCTCAACAATTGCTACACCTGCCCATTCACCTCCTCACATACCAATATTCTAGGTCCTAAACAGTGCCCCCAGATGAGGTAACACTTCGCTTGTGAGTTTGACCAACTGTTCTCCGTCCCCTCTGCAGTGACCAGCTCTGACCACTAGAGGGAACTACTTTCCTTCTTTCCGGGTGATTCCGTGTTCACGAGGATAATTCCGGGAACGAAGAAGTTACACGTATGAGGAGCGTTTGGCATTTGGGCCTGTACTCCCTGGAATTTAGGTGAATGCGGGGGGAGGGGGGGGGGGCGGTCATTGAAAACTACCGAGTGTTTGAAAAACTAAATAAGGTCGATGTTGAAAGAATTTTTCCTGTGTTGGGGGAACTACATGACAGAGCCTCAAAACTGAGGGTATTTTTTAGCCAGAGAATAATGGATCTGTGGAATGTGCTGGAGGTCAAGTCCGTGGGTAGATTTAAAGTGGAAGTTGACAGTTTCCTGTCTGCTCTGGACGTCAAAGCATATGGCGAAAAGATATGGAGTTGTTTGGGATCCGGAGTCAGCCATGCAGTGATAGTGGAACAGACTCGATGGGTTGAATGGCCTACGTCATGTGATCTTATGAACAGCACCTCCTGTTGGCTGCCCATTGTAATTCCACTCCCATTCCCATTCCAACATGCCTGTCCATAGCCTTTCCTACCGCCACAATGAGATTACTCTCAGGTTGGAGGAGTAACATCATACCCCGGCTGCCTACCGACCTTACAGCATGGACACAGATTTCCCAACTTCCAAGAATTTCTCACCCCCCCCCCTCCATTCTCCATGTTGGCTCCCCTCTCATCTCACCACATCTCAAGCAACTTTATCTGGTACCTCTCCTCCTTATCATTTTCCCATGGTCCACACTCCTCTTCCATCAGGTTCCTTCTTCAGCTGTTTATCTCTTCTTCCTATCACCTCCTAGTTTCCAACTTCACATCCTTTCCCCCAACCACTCACCTTTCCCCTCATCTATCACCTGCCCCCTTGAACTCCTTCCACTCCCACACCGCCCTTATTCTCCCTTCTGCCCCTTTCCTTTCTACTCTGCAAGAAGGGTCCCGACCTGAACCAGTAACTCATTATTCATCTCCAGAGATGCTGCCTGAACTGATGAGTTCCTCTAGCATTTTGTGTGTATTACACTGTTATATAAATAGGAAAGAGAAAATGTCAAGCTCATATCCCTGCAGAACACCACATGTCACTGACCTCCAGGCAGAATACTCTCCATCTGCAATCACACTCTACCTTCAATGGAGAAGACAATTCCGTATCCGCACAGTCCAGCGCGGATCCCTGCAGAACACCACATGTCACTGACCTGCAGGCAGAATACCCTCTATCTGCAACCACACTCTACCTTCCATGAAGAAGACAATTCCGTATCCGCACATCCCAGTGCGGATTCCTGCAGAACACCACATGTCACTGACCTCCAGGCAGAATCCCCTCTATCTGAACCACCCTCTACCTTCTATGGAGAAGACAATTCCGTATCCACACATCCCGTGCCTCCTGACTCTGAATGAGCTTACCATGAGGAACCGATGCCTTGTTAATATCCATATACACCACATCCACTGCTCTAACTTCATCAATACACTTTGTCACACCCTCAAGGAATTCAATACGATGTTTACGAAGATGTTACTGACACCAGAAGCTCTTGGTTATAGGGAAAAATTGAATGTGTTAATTTCAGTTCAAAGGAGAGGTGATTTGATAGGTGTGTATAGTTTACGAGGGTATAGATAGGATGGCTAAAATTTTCCAGTCAGCTTGGGCGAACTACATGCGGAGATGATCGGTTAAGGGCGAAAGGTGAAAATTTTAAGGGAACATCCTCACTGAGAGTGTGGTGGGTGTGTGGAACGAGCTGCCAGCAGAAGTTCAACATTGACGAGAGTTTTGGATGACTACATGTGTGGGAGAGTTCAGTACAGATCGGTGGGAGCAGGCAGAGTAATAGCTCGGCAAGGTCCAGACCGGCTAAATGGCCTGGTCTGTGCTGGAGTGTTTAAATAAAAAATGCTAATATGAAGGGAAACTGCTGGCAAGGTCTAGAAGTAGAGACGTGGATTGGAGCACTGACGACACCCAAGTTTCAGGAACTTCACTGATGATATTTTAGTGTGTATCACTTGTTGTCATAGAGAATTGGCTTTGCAGTTAGACCTGTGCATCAGCATCTTATTCAGCCAACAGGACCTAGTCTGTTACTTCGTTAAGTCTTTCTGTAACCACTGACATTCTCGGTTGCTGGTGTCAAATTGCTGTTAGTGACATGATCATCATTGTGAGGTAAGTCTAGTGGCTGTAATGCGTCCATCTTGTTGGATGCAATTGACACAGATTTGTTCTTCAGCTGAGCATCCAATATCTGGTCCACGTGCCATCTCCATATAGGGTCTCCAGCATCCACTGGTCCTCTCGGTAATCACCTGCTAGGACCTTTTCTCCAATCTCGAAGTTCCGTGCCGATCTGCTCAACTGCTCTTCCTCCATAGATCCGGTTTCAGGATGTCTCGGCAAGATCTCAGACTCCTGTTCATGAACATCATTGCAGGTGTTTGATCTGACGTCGCATGGACTGAGATCCAATGCACCAAAAAGAAAGCTGTTCACCTTGCGTTTCAGCGAAATGTCCTCCTTGTCCATAGTTTTGTTCGAATGCTTGAAGGTCTGAATAAAACTTTCAACTGACCCATTCGTTTCTGTGTGGTGGTGATCTGATTTGAAATATTTGATGCCATTTTCCTGCATGAATAGTCTAAACTCTTCTGACGTCTATTCTGGTCCATTGTCACACATAATTTGTTCACCATCAGCAACTTGTGGAGAAGGCAGTTGTCAGAGCAGAGGAACAGCAGAGTGATCGAGTTCATTGGTATGACCTTATGCCACTTCGAATGAACAACCACAGCAGCCAGAAACACGGAATCCATGAAAAGCCCAGCAAAGTCAATATGCACATCTATCCACAATGAAGACGGCCATTCCCACAGGCGTAACGGTGCCTGTAGGGGTGCATTTTGAACTTCGTGGCATCCCAAACTGCTTTTGCCCAAGTCTGCAATTTATCTCCTATTCCTGGCCAACACACGTAACTCCGGACGAGACTCTTCATCTTCACTGTATCCAGCTGTCTTTCGTGCAGAGTTTCTAACGCCCTGATGCAGAGTTTAGAGGGAAACACGGCACGAGGCACATCAGCGTTCTTTGACATACCAACAGTTGGTCTCATCTCACTGAGAGCGCTGGAAACATAGGGCTACCTATGAGCTGGTCATTCTCGCATGGTGATTTCATAGACTTCCCACAATGTTGGGTCATTCCTTGTTTCTCCTTCTGTTACTGAATTGTTACTGGAGTTGATCCACCAATGAAGTCCCAAAACGTCGACTGCACTCTTTTCCATAGATGCTGCCTGGCCTGATGAGTTCCTCCAGCATTTTGTGTGTGTCGCTTGGACTTCCAGCATCTGCAGATTCTCTCGTTTTCCTTTAAAAAGGGAGCATGCCTTATGAAAAAGGAGCTTTGCATATGAGAATAGGGTTGAGTGAACACGGCTTTTCCTCCTTGGAGCGACGGAGGATGAGAGGTAACCTGATGGAGGTGTACAAGATTGTTATGGGTGATGAACAGACCTGATGGACAATGGGGTGAAGAGTTAACCATCCCCCCCCCCCGAGAAACACGAACTATTACTGTTGCTATGCTGACCATGAGAAAGAGAGATGGAAAAATAAGCTAGAACATCGGCGACAGGTAAGAGAGAGGGGGAAATTGCTGATTAACAGTATTGTGACTCTTTGAATTATTTACTGTTTCATTGCAAGGACAATAGTTTGCTCATAAACATTCCTCAGTGGACTGAAGGAGTGGCCTTATTTGATGGACACAGTCATTCAGGAGTGATGGATAGCTGAGTCCGCGTGAGTAGGGATAAAAGACAGGTCTGGAAAGACACGCCAGTGGACACTGATTGAGTGTTGGAACCCACAAGAAAGGTGGGGGCTTCGGAGGTGGGTCAGTAAAGCTCACAGTGTTAAAACAGGGCCGGTGGGGACTTGTGTGTGTGTGTCCACTCATGCCAGAGTGACGAGTCCACCACAGAAGAACGGTCTAGCAGAAGGACCGAGAGGTCATAACTGAATGACCACATCGATACGACGGATTAAGAAAGCAAAGGAAGGTTTGCCTGACTGTAGCTGTTACATCTCTCTCTCTCTCTCTCTCTCTCTCTCTCTCTCTCTCTCTCTCTCTCTCTCTCTCTCTCTCTCTCTCTCTCTCTCTCTCTCTCTCTCTCTCTCTCTCTCTCTCTCTCTCTCTCTCTCTCTCCAACGATGACAATACAACAACCATAATTACATCAGCACTCATGAACTGAACTGAACTTTATACTTTTCTATGACAATTTATTTACCCCTAGACATCAATAGAGCTTGTTTATTATTGATTATTATTATTCCTACACTTTTAGGTTTGTTACTGCTAACTTGTTTTATATGTATATTTGCATTATTGATATGATCTTTGCTTATTTTTATTAATAAACACCTTTAGTTTGTTACCACCAGACTCCAACCAATTCTTCTTTCTCTGCTGGTCAGACACCCAGTTACGGGGCAGGTAACAAGATAATGAGAGTCATTGATCGTGGGGATAGTCAGAGGCTTTTTCCCCAGGGCTGAAATGGCTAGCACGAGAGGACATAGTTTTAAGCTGCTTGGAAGTAGATACAGAGGAGATGTCAGGGGTAAGTTTGTTTACCCAGATTGTGAGGAGTGCTTGGAATGGGCTGCCGGCGGCAGTGGTGGAGGCGGAAACAATAGGGTATTTTAAGAGACTCCTGGATGGGTATATGTAGCTTAGAAAAATAGAGGGCTATGGGTAAGCCTAGGTTGTTCTAAGGTAGGGACATGTTCAGAACAGCTTTGTGGGCCGAAGCGCTTGCATGGAGCAGTAGGTTTTCTGTGTTTCTATGTTACATACCTCGAGCAGACTAAGCAAACACACAGGCCGGTATCCTAGCAACAGTCAGGACTTGCAGCCGAAGTAGACAAACAGGTTTGGTAAAACAATGCCGAGGACTGTTGGGGGTTGGGCAGAACACTCCGGGAGGGTGAGGCACAGAATCCTAACTTTAAACGGAGCCCGTCGAGGGGCGAACAGCAGATTCCCTTGAGAAAGCCTCAGGACAGGGCGGCACTGTGTTGTCTCTCCCAGTCTATCAGTAATAACCCCACCAGCTGAACATACAGGTAACTTCAAACATTAAAATGGGGTTAATGAGGAGAAAGATCCCAATGAAGACACTTGGGGGACCTGGATAATGAAGACGTGGGCCATCTCAAAGTTGGGATAGTGAAGGGATACGGTGTATCCACTAGGAGGTTGACAAACCTAGAGGGATATTCTCCCTGCTGCCCACATCATCACATCCTTACAATGAAGCCGGTCGGGTGTTTAAGAATGTGTATGGAGTGTTGGACTTCATTAGTCGAAACATTAATCTCAAGGGCCATGTTGAGCTCTCTAAAAGTCTAGTTAGACGACACTGAGAGTTTTGTGTCAGTTCTGGTCTCCTCCTGATAGGAAAGTCGTGGAGGTTTTAGAGAGGGAGAGTAGGAAATTTACCCAGGGCATTGTTTTGTTTCAGCCAGTATGCGGGTGTACGGCTGAATCACGGCAAACTGGAACTTGAACTTGAAGCGGTTGGGGAAAGGCTGTAAACATCCCTCACCGTAGACGAGCCAGTTCTACATTAACCCTCCATCTCCCTCGGCAGAGTCCAACACTTCTGAATGTGAGGACGTTGGAGGATTCCCTCAAAGCAGCTGCACAAGTTGATAGACCGAAAGGCCATGATAGAAAGGATCACAATGGGAACATTAGGCCCATCGAGTCTGCCTGCCGTCCCACCATGACTGATTTCTCCTTCTGTGCACATTCTGTTTGATTTCGGATCCTCAGGGTTCTTCCGGGGCCGTGTCCGTATAGTGACGCAGTGGGCAGAAGCTTCTGGAATGATGAGCTCGATTGTTGTTACCTGTGAGACAGGCCACACTCAGTGGGGAGGACTGATCATCAGCAGACACCCTCCCATCGTGATGTAGGAACCACGAGTCATATTTAAATGACAGAAACACAAATTTTAAACAAATAAAAATAGCCGAATCAGACCGAATCGGTGGTCACTGATTCCTACCCACTTTACCCTGGCCAAAGCAGCGTGAGGGAGAGAAATGCGGGACACACCGTTAAAGAGTCGCTTCTGACCGTGAACATAGAATTATAGAACCAAAAACGGGCCACTCATCCCACCTATCAGACGCCAAACTACCGTGCTGCCTCGACCCATCGACCGGATGCGTCACTCCCCAAATCCCAGCCCTCATTACCTGTGCAGATCACTCTGAAATGTGGAAACCGAAGCCGCATCCACCACTTGCGCTGGCAGCCCGTTCCACACTCTCACCCCCTGAGTGAATGTTCCCACCTCACCTTCCCCTTCGGCACTTCAATGAATAAACATCTGACATAGCTTCTCACATTTTTGCAAGAGCGACCAGCCCCATTTATTGGGCACCAGGACACACCATCTTTAATTACCCACAAAGTTTATTGAAGACTGCACCCAAACTAGACCATCACAATGTAGTTACAATCATGTTACAAAATAAACATAATTATCTATCTGTATACAAACAACATATACACATTTACACATCCCCATCACGAGAGACATTGAATATTCCACCGTGTATGTTCGGAAAAGCACCACAAAGCCAACCCGGGCATATCAAACCGGTTTAAAACACTTTATTAAATATAACGGGGAAGACATTGAAGTGCGTACAGACAGCTGAATGACAACAGAACGACAAGACAGTATTAGCGTGTGTAAGGAGTGTGTTTATCGAGCGCTGCCCGTCACAAGCCGAATGGCCGAATCCTGCTCCTGTATCTTATGGTCTCCCATCGTCGTGGAGCCTCAAATGCGGCTGCACAAGTTCAGAGACTGAAGGGCGATGAGATAAAGGAGCAAAATTAGAACATTCAGCCCTTCCAGTCTGCCTGCCATCCCATCATGACTGATTTCTTCTCCTGTGGAAACTGTTTAATTTCTGATGCTTGGAGTTCTCCCGGGAGTTAAAAATAACAAGTGACCTTAATTTCAAAATTTCGGTTTATCTTAGAGTACAAACAAACATACAAATCCTCAGCAAACTAAACAAAGAGCTGAGAATGATGGCAAGAAGTGTAAGGCAAAAACGTCAGCGCTTCTGAAAAATCTATCACTTCTATAATAAGATAAAGGAACTCACTTCGATGATGATGAAATAATTAACAAGATAATAAATCCTTCTCCTGCTTCCAGCCGGGAACAGGTGTCAACTTTAACCGATGTTTCCATTACAAACTCTGCCATCTTCATCGGGGATGATGCCTGGGCATGTCTATTCCAGAGGTATATATATTTCCGTCAGCCGCCCCGATTAGACATGCCCAGGCGTCGTCCCTGACGAAGATGCAGAGTTTGGTATTGGCATGCTGATTGAAATAGACACCTGTACCCGGTTGGAAGCCTGAGAAGAGTTTAAACGTCATCTATGCCGGGAAAGCACTGGGTCCTTTATTTTAAATTAATACGCTGCATAATTTCAGTAAATGCAGAACATGTGTAATGTGCTCATCCTTAAACAATGAAAAGTGAGAATGGTGATATATCAGTATGGAGAGGCCACTGCACAGGATTGGAAAATGTTGCAGAAGGTTGTAAACTCAGCCAGCTCCTTCATGGGCACTGGACTCCACAGCATCCAGGACACATTCAAAAGATGATGCCTCAAAAAGGTGGCATCCATCATTAAGGACCCCCATCACCCAGGACATGCCTTCCTCTAATTGCTACCATCAAGGAGGACGTACACGGGCCTAAAGAGCCACTCACTGTTTCAGGTACAGCTCTTTTCCCCTCTGCTATAAGATTTCTGAATGGACAACGAGCCCATGAACACTTGCTCTGTATTTTCCCTCTCTTTTGCACTACTTCTCAAATATAATGTTGTACATACTTCTTGTAATTTATACTTTTTATTACTATGTATTGCAATATACTGCGGTCACAAAACAACAAATTTCACACATGTGTTGGTGATATTAAACCTGATTCTGATACACAAACACACACAGCTGGGCTCAGACATACAACACTCCCACATTCCTCCCTTTGTGACACCCTGCTTGCTCCGTGGCCCCCGGTATGAAGCTCAAACTGTTGCAACACCTGCCCTTTAAATTCATGGCTGAGGCTGTGTTGTGTCTGTTCACAGTTTGAGTTCGATATTAAATGAAGAGCATTGATTGGGAAGGAAGGTTTGAATACACGAATAAAGATCTCCTCTGAAGGTATACGGGGTCCTGGTGAGAGCGTACATGGAACACTGTGCACAGGTCTGGTCTCCCTCCCGGAGTCAGCCTGTGGGATGAAGGGAATGAAGAGAAGGTTTCCCAGATTGATTTGGGGGGAGGGAAGGATGAGGAGGTGTTCTTAGAGAGATTATACGGACAGGGTAGCGGTAGGTATGATGTTTCCCGGCTGTGGTTTGGAACCAGGGATCCAGACTCAAAATCAGTGGTCAGCTCAGCAGCACGGAGATGAGGAGAAAGTTTCTCACCCAGAGTGCGGTAAATATTTTTGTATTTTCCCCACAAGTTTTCTGAATTGAAAAGGCAAATTTGGTGTCTCGGCGATGTTGGGAACTTTGCATGAAAGTGGCGCTGAGGTGAAAGGTCAGGCATGTTCCGAATGGCGATGCATCCTCCTGTTTCTTATTTTCTAAAGCACAAGTTTGCCTTTGTGGTGAGAGCACCTCAGATCCATCAGCAGCCGCTGCGGTTATTTCATGTTCTCGTTATTTATTTCCCGAGAAAAATTTAAAAAAAAAACAAACCGCTGGAGGAACTCAACGGGTCAGGCAGCAACTGCAGCGATCTGTGGAGGGAAGTGGACTATCGACATTTTGGGTTGAGACATTCCAGATGAAGGATCTCGACCAGGAAGGGCGACTGTACATTTCTCACCACAATTCTTCCAGGATCATGTTTCTTACTGCAGGTTCCAGCATGTACAGTCTCTTGGGCCTCTCTTTTCAGAACTTGTCCCTTTCAGTCCTGCCTCAGACTGAACCAGGCTCTTCTCTCCGGCTTCATTTCTGTTCTGCTTCTTCTTTAGCCCATCACGCCTACGGGTCGCCAACAGCAGCTCGCCAGAGACCCCAATCCAGGGCCTGGGTTGGTGGGCCCTGTGGCTTCTTTTTTCACCACACGACTTCAATCGTCTTCCGGGGGATGGTCCTTCTGATCCCGGGGGTGGTCCTTCTGATCCCGGGGGTGGTCCTTCCGATCCCGGGGGTGGTCCTTCCGATCCCGAGGGTGGTCCTTCCGATCCCGGGGATGGTCTTTCCGATCCCGGGGATGGTCCTTCTGATCTCGGGGATGGTCCTTCTGATCCCGGGGATAGTCCTTCTGATCCCGGGGATGGTCTTTCTGATTCCGGGGATGATCCTTCTGATCTCGGGGATGGTCCTTCTGATCTCGGGGATGGTCCTTCTGATCCCAGGGATGATCCGTCTGATCTCGGGAATGGTCTTTCTGATCCCGGGGATGGTCCTTCTGATCCCGGGGATGGTCTTTCTGATCCCGGGGATGGTCCTTCTGATCTCGGGGATGGTCCTTCTGATCCCAGGGATGGTCCTTCTGATCCCGGGGATGGTCCTTCTGATCCCGGGGATGGTCCGTCTGATCTCGGGGATGGTCCTTCTGATCCCGGGGATGAGGCCTTTGGAGATTCAGTTGACGTTTCTGTCGCACTGTTTTTTTGTCACAAGCCCAACCCTCCTCCTTTCACAGCCGGGCTTAGGCAGTCCAGGGCTACGTTTTATTCCCTGTTCCCACCTGTTTAACATTTTTTTGATCCCACCCTGATATGGAAATAGCCACATTTTTCCCCAATGAACACATCCAGCAAAACCACAATCAGTGCCCGACACTGCAGCGTGCAGGGGATCAGCAGCTCCCCGAAAGTGAAAGCATTCTGAATCAGGAAAGTGCTGGAGTTAACATGGCTTCGAAAGGACAGGCCGAGAGTTGGACCGAGGAGGTAACTTGTCCCGTCTGTCTGGATTTCTTCACCGATCCGGTGTCACTGGAGTGCGGACACAACTTTTGTCACTTTTGTATCACACGGTGTTGGGAAAGGGAGGAGAGAAACTCCTGCCCGGAATGTAGAGCGGTGTTTGCTGACCGCACCCTCAGGGTGAATCGGGCCTTAGCAAATCTGGCTGAAAAAGCTCGAAATCTAAACCTGAATCCGAAAGGGAAGGGAAGTAAACTTCACTGCGAGGAACATGAGGAAGAACTGAAGCTGTTTTGTGAAACAGACAAGACACTGATCTGTGTGATCTGTAGAGATGCACAGGAACACAGAGAGCACCGCTTCATGCCGATTAAAGAAGCTGTTAAAATCTACAAGGTAAAATCAACCTGAATTTGATACCGACCCCATGGTCAAGTTTATCTCCAAAGTCCGACCTACCGCAACACGAGCCTCTATATCCAACTTATCCTGACATCTTTCACCATCTCCAGCCGGATTCTACCACCAAACACATCTCTCCCTACACCCAGCCCACTCAGAATCGCTGTCTACGTCACTCCTTTATCCACTCGCTCCTCTCCCTCCTGGCACTGACACCTGCAAGCGGGACAAGTGCTACACCTGTCTCCTGCTGCTGTTATGTACTGAACCAGAGGTGATTAGGTAAAATAACCCTTAGGAGACAGTGCTCACAACATGACTGAGCTCAACTTGAAATTTGATAGGAGAAAGTAAAGTCTGATGTTGTAGTATTTCACTGGAGTAAAGGAAATTACAGTGGTCTGAAAGAAGAGTTGGCCAAAGCAAACAGGAAGATGCTGGCAATGATGACAACAGAGCAGAAATGGTGTCAGTTTCTGGGAAAATGAGGAAGGTGCAGGATCGATGTATTCCAAAAATGAATAAATAATCAAATGGCAAAATAGTACAACTGTGGCAGACAAGGGAAGACAAGCTATTGTAAAGGCAAACGAGAGAGGCTACAACAAATCAAAAATTAGTAGGAAGACAGAGGATTCAGAAGCTTTAAACACCTACAGAGAGGAACTAAAATAATCATTGGGAGGAGAAGAATGAAATTTGAAACCAAGCTAGCAAACAATATCAAAGTGGATAGTAGAAGTTTTTTTTTCCCAAGTAGGTAAATAAAATAAAAGAGATGAGAGTGGTAATAGGATCGCTAGAAAATGAGGCTGGATATACATTAACGGGGGACAAAGAGATGGCAGATGAGCTAAATGAGTACTTTGTACCAGTCTTCACCGTGCAAAACACTAGCACTGTGCCCGGTGTTGAAGGGTTCGAGGGAAGAGAAGTGAGTGCAGTTACTGTTACAAGGGAGAAGGTGCTCAAAAAGCTGAAAGATCTAAATGTACATAAGTCACCCGGACCACATGAACTGCACCCTAGTGTTCTGAAAGAGGTAGCAATAGGCATTCTGGAGGCATTTGAAATGATCTTTCAAAAATCATTTGTCTCTGGCATCGTGTCAGAGGACCTGAAAATTTCAACTGTCGCTGCAGTCTTTTAGTAAGGAGGAAGGCAGCAGAAAGGAAATTATAGACCAGTTAGCTTCACCTCTGTGGTTTCGAAGATGTTGGAGTCAATTGTTAAGTATGACCATATGAAATACTTCGTGACAGAGGACAAGGTAGGACAAAGTCAGTATGGTTTCCTCAAGGGAAAATCTTGCCTGACAAACCTGTTGGAATTCCTTGAGGAGTTACAAGTAGTATAAAGGAGATGTAGTAGATCAGGGGTGTCATTTTAGGTCACGGGCCGGATTGGGCAAAATGCAGCTTCATGCGGGCCGGATCAGTCGGACGCGTGCGAACGCAGCTTACGTTGCCTCCGTTTTTTCAGCCTGCTCTCATGTGTCTCAGTCTCTGCTATAACTACAAAGTGTTTCACTTTACAAATTCTGTTTCTCATGAAGAAGACTGCCGAGCAAGCATTATTTTTATGATTGGTATTAACTTATAGTCATAGGCTACAAGAAAGTTGTTCTGAGGGAGAGAGAAAAGTGATGCTACGTTGGCTGAGATTGTTTTGGGAGCCACACCCTTTACGTTAATAAACTATTTGAAACTGAACATTAGCAGACACAAATGTAGACCTAACGAAACAAATTGTAAATGTAGGCTGCACAACTGCACCTAATTCTTATTAGCCTGCTTCCAGCAATCAAACCCAGAAAATGAACACAGTTAGCCTCTTTTTTTTATTGAAGTGATCACATTTACAATAATAGAATGGTCAGAAAATGAATGAATCACAATATTATGACACTCAATATTCCATAATTCATTTTGCTTACATGTCGCAGAGCATCAAACAGTGTCACTCATTTTTCCCTTGCTGCTTCCAGACACCTGACATCTGTTGGTCTTAACCAGCCTGTCAACATCAGGGACCAGTTTCTGGGCAGTTCCGATTTTCATAATGTCATTTAGATGTTTGTGTGTCAGCTGCGAGCACAGTTTGGATTTGTTAATGGTCATTATGGAGAACGCCTGCTCACAGAGATATCTTGTCCCGACCATGCAAAGGATCTTTGAGGCAAAGTCTGTCATCTTGGGGTACATCGGTCCGAGGTATTGATAGAATGAGTCCAGACTCACAGTCTCAAATTTATATTTCAAAGCCGAGTTACACTGAATTTCAATTAGTTCCATTTGGAGTTCCTCCGGCACATCCGATGCTGCGGTGACGGCAAACGCCGAGCAAAATAGTGAGAATTCCTTCTCGAGCTGACTGAAGACTTGAAAATGATTCTGAAGCTTACTTTCCAGCCGGGATATTTTGTCCTTATAGCTGTCCATGTTGTCATTATTACCATGAGTGACACACACAGACTGCAAAGAGGGGAAATGAGCTGGGTTCCTCCGGGATAGTTGCATCTCCCACAGGCCTAATTCAATTTGAAAGGCACAAATGCTGTCGTAATATTCCGTAACAAGTTTGTTTCGGCCTTGCATGTTAACATTAAACACATTTAAGTGCTCTGTTATATCCACCAAAAATGCAAGATTGTGAAGCCAGTCTGGGTCATCGAACTCTGCCACTGGCTTCCCTTTCTCATTGATGAATAGTCAAATTTCCGCACGTAATTGAAAGAAAATGTTTGAGCGCAACACTTCTGCTCAACCAGTAGACTTCAGTGTGATAGGGTAGGCCGTGTCCAATATCACTTTTGGTGCCAAGAGTCGCGAAGGTCGTGTTTAACACCCCCCACCCCCGTCGGCCGGTCCGCAAGAATATTCTCAATATTAAACCGGTCCACGGTACAAAACAGAGTGGGTACCCCTGGTGCTTATGCATTATTTCTACTTCTGGTCTTTTCTGCCCCAGTGCGCATGCGTGTGACTCATCAATTTGGAGTCGATCTCGCCTTTTACTGAGGCCGTGGTAGTAGATGTTGGGCTTATAAAGGTTGGTGACCACTACCCTAGAAAATGACACTGGAGAGGAGAAATGTGACAAAGGACATGGCAAAGGTACTTATTCAATGTTGTGTGTCAATCCTCACTGTGAATGATAACAGCTGTGCGTCAGAAATGTGAGAGTGTCCGGGTAGAGAAATGAGTGCTGTTGCACTAAGGAGAGAGTGCGTGGGACGATCGAAGGTCTGAAGGTACCTGGACCAGATGGACTACACCCCAGTGTTCGGAATGAGTTAGCTGAAGAGAATATGGGGGCATTAGTAAGGATTTTTCAAGAATCACTAGATCATTCAAGATGACTTGAAATTGCAAAGGTCACTTCACTCTTTAAGAAGGCAGAGCAGCTGGGGAAAGAAAATTATAGGTGAGTTAGTCTGGATGTGGTGTGCTTGGGAAGATGTTGGAGTCCAGTGTTAAGGATGAGCTTTGGGGTACATGGAGACACATGATAAAATAGGGCAAAGACAGCATGCCTTCCCTTAAGGGGAAATCTTGCCTGACAAATCTGTTGGAATTCTTTGAGGAACACAAAGCCAAGATAGACAGAAGAATGATTTGGATGACAGAATTGTTGCCTTTGTGGCCGAGCTTGCAGACGATATGAAGATAGGTGAAGGTGCAAGTAGTGCTGCAGAAGCTCGGAATCTGGGGAAGGACAGAGACAGATCAGGAAATGGGCAAATAAGTGATAGATGGATTATTGTTTAGGGAAGTCGTGCATGCTCTTTGGTAGGATGAATAAAGGCATAGACAATTTTGTAAACAGGGAGAAAATTCAAAAATCAGAAGAGCAAAGGGACATGGGTGTCCTTGTGCAGGATTCCCTGATGGTTAACTTGCAGTTTGTGTCAGTGGTAAGATCAGCAAACTCAATGTTTGCTTTCATTTTGGGAGGATTAGAATACAAGAGCAAGGATGTTAATGCTGAGGTTTTATAAGGCATTAGTCAGACCACACTTGGAGTATTGTCAGCAGTTTTGGGTCCCTTATATCGGGAAAGATGTGCTGGCATTGGAGAGGGTCCAAGAGGTTCACAAGAATGATTCCGGGAATGAAAGTGTTAACATATGAGACATATTTGTTGGTTCTGGGCCTGTACTCACTGACGTTTAGAAGAATGGCTGATTTATTATCCCCCTTAACCCCATTCTCCCGCCTCCTCCCCATAACTTTTGAGACTCTGACTAATCAAGAAGTTTACCTATCACCTTGTGTTTTAAAGATCACACATGAGAAAATCTGCGGATGCTGGTAATCCAAGCTACACAGGTCCTGATGAAGGGTCTTGCCTGGTCTCCTGTCTGGAGAGAGTTGATGTCTGGAGGATGTGGGTGGACCAGATGGCACAGCCTCCGACTGGAGGATGAAAATCTGCGGATGCTGGTAATCCAAGCTACACAGGTCCTGATGAAGGTCTTGCCTGGTCTCCTGTCTGGAGAGAGTTGATGTCTGGAGGATGTGGGTGGGTCGAGGAGCAGATGGCACAGCCTCCGACTGGAGGATGAAAATCTGCGGATGCTGGTAATCCAAGCTACACAGGTCCTGATGAAGGTCTTGCCTGGTCTCCTGTCTGGAGAGAGTTGATGTCTGGAGGATGAGGGTGGGTCGAGGACCAGATGGCACAGCCTCCGACGGGAGGATGAAAATCTGCGGATGCTGGTAATCCAAGCTACACAGGTCCTGATGAAGCTCTTGCCTGGTCTCCTGTCTGGAGAGAGTTGATGTCTGGAGGATGTGGGTGGGTCGAGGACCAGATGGCACAGCCTCCGACTGGAGGATGCTCATTTAGAACAGAGATGAGGAGGAATTCCTTTCGCCAGAGAATAGTGAATCTGCAGCAGGCAGCTGCGGAGGACAAATAATTGAGTATACTTAAACTAGATTAACACACACAAAATGCTGCAGGAACTCAGCAGGCCAGGAAGCATCTATGGAAAAGAGCAGACAGTCAACGGCTTGGGCTGAAACCCTTCATCTGGACCAGTGTTGCTTAAGGATCTGTGCATTTCCATCCCGTGTCCTAATGAGGGGTTGTGGGAAAGGGGACAAAGGAATACCCATCCCCCATCTTTGTTCCCCTCCAACTTCTTGTTATGTCTACTGTTACGTACTCGTGACACGTGACAGTGGTACCCTTGTCACGTGACTGGGGTTGAAGCTATACTGGACTTGAGGTAATGGTCTTGTGATGGAGTGACGTCATTTTCCCGCCAGTAGAGATCATGTGACAGGTTTTTTTTACAGGGTATAAGAGGAGGACCCCACCCTGTGGGGAGGGGCAGTTCGTGACTGGATTTGCCATGTTGACTTCATGCCACTGCGTGATTTAATGTGATGACGCAGTTTAGTTGAAAAATGAAGTTTTATCTAATGCCTAAAGTTTAGAAGGTCATTGCCAGCAGTTTCTTTACTGTGGAGAGTGAAGATAAAAGTTCGGGAGTTAAAGATCGAGGAGAATCAAATTTCGACAGTGGAATGGGTTCGACCTTGTGTGATCCTCATTCGGAAGGATTTCGTTGACTGTTCTCGTGTTAATCTCTGCGGGATAGCAGAAGATTGAGGACAGTGTGGAAGAAAAGGTCAGTGCCTTTAAACCGTTACGTTTCATAAAATTCTACGTGGGAAGAGATTGACTTTGGAGATTGAAGAAAAACGACGTGGAAGAGAATTTAAATCGCCTTAAAAAGTCTCTCCTTTTAAATGGACTGAGCATTTTGAACTTTTGGCATACCACTTTTAAAGAACTGTTATTGCAACATCGCTTTAAGAACTGTTTAAGCTGCCGCACAGCAGCTGTTTTCCAGTTACGTTAGTGTTTGTTTACTTTTGGGGGGTTTGTTTTCAGTGTTTAATAAACGTGTTATTTGTTATAAAAACCCTTGCCTAACTCACATATATTTATTGTTGCCTGAATACGTAACACTACACACACAGTTCACCCACAGGCTTTCCACCCCTCCCCCACCTGGTTCTGGTTCAATCACCCAGTCATCTCTCCCATACTGGTTCCCATTATCACCTCCTTTACTTCCCACTTCAACTTCCTTCAACTTCCCACTTCACACTCACAAATGAATGTGAACATTGAATGAAGGGCCTGTTCCTGTGCTGTACTGTTCTATGTTCTCTGTTCCCAGTTTCGAAGAATGGGAGTAGATCTCAGGGAAACACAAAATTCTTTCAGGGGTCAACAGGGAGGATGTTTCCCCTGACTGAGGAGTCAAAGGTCAGGGGTCACTGTCCGTTTGGAATTATCAGCACGGGGGTGCGTACAGCATAGAAATGTTCCCTTTGACCCATCGCCTCTGTGCTGATCTATTTACCCATCTACATTCATCCCATTGGCCGGCATTAGGTCAGTCTCCCTCTGTGTCTTGCCTGTTGAAGTGTCTGTCCAAGTGTCTCTTAAACACAGAGGACTGGAGGCCTGTGACCTGCAGAGGTCGGTGCTGGGGCCGGGTTGTTTGTCATTCATATTAATGAATTGTATGAGAATGTAGATGACACAGTTAGTAGGTTTGTGGGTGACACTAAAATTCATGGTATAGTACACCGGGCTCTTGGTCAACTGTAGAGTTGGGTACAGTGACAATGTTTTAAAATACATCATGCCAGGGACGTGGATAACAAAGGGGGAAAGGAATAATGGGCAAATGGGACCAGCTCAAAGTTGGGCCAAAGAGCCTCTGTGACCTCCTGCTTAAATCCATTCACTCGCCCCCTTTCCATCTTAATCCACCCCTTTCCTGCACTCGTTTCTGCTGTCTCTCTCCCCTATTTATTTCTGCTCTTGAGGGAAGATGTCGATCTGAAACGTAGACTGTACATCTCTCTCCACACATGCTGCCTGACCCGCTCGGTTCCTCCAGCATTTTGTGTCTGTTTGATCGGGAAATCTCTGCTTTCCGTCCAGCGGAAAGATATTGGAGAGATATTAGTTGCCCACCCGCTTCCCTGGGAAAGGTTGCCTGTCTGCAACCCGACTGCGCTGAAGGCCCACGGGCTTTCCACTGGTCCTGGGGAAGCTTTGCCGGAGTGTTCCCCCAATCTCTGGGGCAGCGCTGCCTGAGTCTCCCCCCAATCCCCGGGGACTCACTAATTCTCTGCTTCTCCCCGCAGTCTCTGTCACCCTGGATGTGGAAATGGCGAATCCGTGGATCGAGGTGTCTGAGGATCGGAAGAGTGTGACATGTACCCGGACCCGGAGAGAGCTTCCTGACACCGGGAAGAGATTCACAAATCGGGCTTGTGTGCTGGGATCGGAGGGATTCACATCGGGGAGACATTACTGGGAGGTGGAGGTGACGGGGATTCGGGACTGGGGTCTGGGAGTCGCTGCAGGGTCTGTGGAGAGGAAGAGAGGGGTCGGACTGAGTCCGGAGACCAGATTCTGGGTCATTGGGCGGTATTATGATGTGTTACTTCGGAATTATGACATGATGAAAGTTCGTACCTCCCCTGAGTCCCGTCTCGCTGCCTGTCCCATCCCCAGCAGGGTGGGAGTTTATCTCAGTTATGAGTCCGGGACAGTTTCATTTTACAACGCGGAGACCAAGTCCCATCTCCACACCTTCACTGGGAAACTTTATCCTTACTATGTGAATGGGGATGAAAACCAGTGGCTGAGAATCTGCTCCGGTTCCGCTCCGGGTCTGTAAACGGGTCGGGTCCTGGGACTGGCGTCAGGAGTAAGATCACTGTAAATGTAAATATGCGGAGAGTGAAATAATCATGAGATGAGAATTATCGATCCATTAATTTTAACTCATTCATTGCGTCCAACAACAGAATAGAATAGGGTCCTGAGCTCCCCCGGGTCCTACAGTCCACCCGAACTGAGACAGGTTAAATGGGACAAATGGGGGTGGTGCTGACTGGAAAAGACAGTGAGGATTGTTCATTAAGTTCATCTGCCATTTCTTTGTCCCCCATTACTACTTCACCAGCATCATTTTCCAGTGGTCCAGTATCAACTCTCATCTCCCTTTCACTCTTCATGTAACTGAAAACTAAGCTTTTAGTATCCTGATTTATATTATTGGCCAGTTTGCCCTCATATTTCGTCTTTACCATTCTTATGGCTTTTTTCAGTGCCTTTTGTTGGATTTTAAGAGCATCCCAATAATCCAACATCCCACTCACCTTTGCTACCTTATATGCCATTTCCTTAGGCTTAACACAGTCCTTAACTTCCCTTGTCAGAGACGGATTCCTACCCCTGCCATTTGAGAACTTCTTTGGTGGGACATGTCTCTCCTGCTATTCCCACATCTGTCAGCCACCTCTGTTAAGCCATCATCCCTAGAGTAACGTCCCGATACAATTGGGACGTTTCCATTATTATATGCCTTTGCCTGTTCAATACTGTGAATTAATTTAAAGTCAGTCCTATAACTTAAGTTTTTATCTGAAAACTACCAACCCCTCAAAGATTGTACTGAAGACCGCATTTAATTTTTTTCACCCATATCTGCTTCACACTGAAATAGTATGTGTTTAAAAGTTTCATAATGACAAAATGTACATGACAGTCATATGAAGCAAGGTGAGCAGAGCTGGGACTTTTCTCTTTGGAGCGTATAAGAATGAGAGGGGACTTGATAGAGGTCTACAAGAGTATGAGAGGCATAGATAGGGTGGATAGTCAGTACCCATTTCCCAGGGCACCAATAGTAAACACCAGAGGGCATAGGTACAAAATTAAGGGATGGAAGTTTAGGGGAGACTTCAGGGGTAAATTTTTTACACAGAGGGTTCTGAGTGCCTGGAATGACTTGCCAGGTTTGGTGGTGGAGGCTAAAACATTAGGGGTATTTAAGAACCTCTTGGACTGTTTAGCAACAAAACCTGTTAGAAGTTCAACTGTGGATATAGACATTCCACTTCGCATATCAGAAGCTAAGGGGATGGTAGGGTTAAGAATTCAGGACTTATGGCAAGATCTGTAGGAAAATTGACATCAGGACTGACACCTTTACAGAATACATAAACAAGTTGGGTTTATGGAAGAAGGGCTTAAAACAGGAAGGGAAGGAATGATATTGACACGACTTAGAATTGCCAACACTATGCTGAATTATGCCTTGTATCTAATTAGAAAACTTCATTCTGTGTCATAGGACCATAGAACCATAGAACATTACAGCACAGTACAGGCCCTTCAGCCCTCCATGTTGTGCCGACCCATATAATCCTTAAAAAAAATACTAAACCCTCACTACCCCATAATCCTCTAATTTTCTTTCATCCATGTCATAATCCTCTAATCCTCTAACCCCATAATCCTCTAATTTTCATTCACACATGGATGAAAGAAAATTAGAGGATTATGGGGTAGTGACGGTTTAGTACTTTTTTTAAGGATTATATGGGTCGGCACAACATGGAGGGCTGAAGGGTCTGTTCTGTGCTGTAATGTTCTATGGTTCTATGGTCCTATGACACAGAATGAAGTTTTCTAATTAGATACAAGGCATAATTCAGCATAGTGTTGGCAATTCTAAGTCGTGTCAATATCATTCCTTCCCTTCCTGTTTTAAGCCCTTCTTCCATAAACCCAACTTGTTTATGTATTCTGTAAAGGTGTCAGTCCTGATGTCAATTTTCCTACAGATCTTGCCATAAGTCCTGAATTCTTAACCCTACCATCCCCTTAGCTTCTGATATGCGAAGTGGAATGTCTATATCCACAGTTGAACTTCTAACAGGTTTTGTTGCTAAACAGTCAACCCCATCATTTCCCTCAACAGTGCGATGTGCAGGGCCCATAAGGTGCAGACATATGAACCGAACTCTGTATATGAAATAATGTTTGATGAGTTTCCAACAGTCAATCTGACCTACTGCTAGACTGTCCTGTTTTAAGGCTCATCGAAACCGAAAGAGAATCTGAACAAATTACAAGTTTGCAAGGACCAATTTCCTCCACACACTGTAACCCTAAAATCAAAGCAAAGAATTCTGCTCCATAGACCCACCAATGGCTGGTAAGTGATTTCTTTATCATTACCTGCAACTCAGGCACACACAAACAATGAAAACAGACACACCAACATTCGCAGTTAAATTATGTTTTAATCCATCTGTAAAAATGCTGACCGCATGATAATAACTTTCATTAATATACTCGTGAACCAACAGACTCTCAGGCAGAACAGAATCCAGTTGTGTAACCTAAAATTAACTACAGTCATTGGAAAAAACATCAAAGTGGAGTTACCGAGAAAGCTACAGTGGAACATACTGTATCATCCAATACACCCATATTCCCAGCGTGATAAGAACCCAGCCACCCAGAACTGAAAGCATTCTTCTTGTGATGTTCCCAACCACCCTTTAGCACAGAATATTCAATCCAATTTGTTAACATCAACTTCCACCTCTGTCCCTGTAAGGGTAATTGTCCCATTTCAACCAGTAAAGCCGAAACAGGGGACGACCTGACTTAACCACAACACAATCTTAAAGCACAAAATGTATCACACCCAAACATCATAAAGTTGAAGAAGAAGGTGATCTATAAACCACAAACATAATCCAGAACAGATCCAATTAAACAAACGAGATTGGTCAACACATATTTTCATGTAACACCCCAGAATACTCACAGAGATAATGAAGAGTATGTAAAGTTTCTTTACATTTATCAATTATTTTCTGATCCGGTGCTTCCATGTCAGCTTTTATTATCCGTCCACATGCCTGGAAATCTTACCACTGACACCTTTTAAAGAGTTTGACCATATTATTTCCAATCAAGTGCAGGTCTGCTAATCCTGTTTGTAAAGCACATAATTTGTGTTTTTGCTACTGAAAGCTTAAATCCCATCTATTCGCCGACTGTTCGACCTTACTAATTGTTAAAACATCCTATATACAGTAAAAGTGAAATTTCTACCTCTAATCCATAAACCTCCATCATTTGCATATAGGTATTTACAGAATGAAAAACCTATCTCAGAGAAAAATATTATTAATAACAATATAACATAATAAATACTGCCTGTGGGATCCCAGTCTCTATCTCATAACAACCTGAATATAACTTTCCCACCCATACCTGATACAAAACGTTCAATTAAAACAACTCAATGTTAGATAATAGCCCCTCCATCCTCATTTCCACAATTTCATAAAAATCCTTTCCTTCCATAAATACCATCTGCCTTTTGAATAGTGAAAATACTGCTGTTACAACATCTATATTTAACTGTGCTTTCCTAATATCATCTTCCAAATATAAAAATGAATTCAATGTCATACTTGCCCATCCATACCTTTACAAGACGTACAAATAGAAACAATCAGAAAAAGTTGTACAATAGCCCTCTCAATTGCATTTCCAAATATTAATCAAGTCCATCCTTCAATAAATATTATTTGCCTTTTCAATAATAAAAATATTGCTATTACAACATCTTTATTTAACTGTACTTTCCTAATATGATCTTCCAAACCCAGACTGATTCCAATGTTATTTAATAGACAATAGACAATAGGTGCAGAAGTAGACCATTCGGCCCTTTGAGCCTGCACCGCCATTTTGAGATCATGGCTGATCAATTACTATCAATACCCGGTTCCTGCCTTGTCCCCATATCCCTTGATTCCCCTATCCATAAGATACATATCTAGCTCCTTCTTGAAAGCATCCAGAGAATTGGCCTCCACTACCTTCCGAGGCAGTGCATTCCAGACCCCCACAACTCTCTGGGAGAAGAAGTTTTTCCTTAACTCTGTCCTAAATGACCTACCCCTTATTCTCAAACCATGCCCTCTGGTACTGGTCTCTCCCAGCATCTGGAACATATTTCCTGCCTCTATCTTGTCCAATCCCTTAATAATCTTATATGTTTCAATTAGATCCCCTCTCAATCTCCTTAATTCCAACGTGTACAGGCATGTACAGCGTGTAAGGCAGAGATTGCTAGGTATCTGAGTAGCCAGGGTATCAAAGGTTATGGTGAGAAGGCGGGTGAGTGGGACTAAATGGGAGAATGGATCAGCTCATGATAAAATGGCAGAGCAGACTCGATGGGCCGAATGACCGACTTCTGCTCCTTTGTCTTATGGTCTTATTCTACCGTTCCAAACTCCCCTCTGATAAAACGTGAAATTACCTCTTTTATCAAAAATATAATTCAAACACCTGATTACCATACATTCCACAAGTTTACATAAATGAGACTTTAATGATATTGGTCTAGAAGAAGGAGGATCAGACGGGGAGATCCAGGTTTTAGAATGGGAACTACTACAACCATTTTCCATGAGAAAAGTAGATGGCCAAACCTCCAAATACGATTCAGAAAGTTAATATTCTCACAAAAGAAAATTACACACATACCTGTTGAATCAAGATTTTCCACAAGTTCATGATACATTTTATTCCCATTCACAACGCTATTCTCTGCCCCTTTCCTTATAAAACTGACAACACCACCCCTCTATCAACAAACCCGTCAAGCCAAATGACAATATAATCCTGCACAGCAATAAAACTTAAAATGTGCAGGTTTCCTGAACAGATATAACATCGGAAGAATCTGACAAATCAGAAATAAACTACTTAAAGTGTTGCCCATGTAAAATCAGGCTTCTTGCATTTCACTTCAATATTTCAATCCCATTACATATCTTCACAAGTAGACTGGGATGCAGAAACCCCCACAAATCAGAGCTTCATTTACAGCTTCCCACAAAACACCAGTTACACCAAGATACCTTTCTGCAGCTTTCACAATAATTTTAATTTCCTCAGTAGGATGAGATGTCTGAGCAGTACAATTCACCACATCGGTTATAAACATCACAAACTTCATTTTATCCAGCAGTGAAGTATCTTTGGTGAGAGAACTGTGATGCCGGCATATATCCACTGACGTCACAGTCTGTTCTCTGTGTGGGATCACTTTATCCAGTTTACCTGCTCTGCTTGCTGTACTTGTCCTTGAACAGGCCCTTCTGCTCACTGTGTTGTTCTGAACCAGTTGAACTGGTCACTTCATGCCTTACTAAACCAATCCCTTCTGCCTACACAAGGAACACATCCCTCCATTCTCCTCACATTCACGTGGTATCTAATAGCCTCTATCACATCTGCCTCCACCACCACCCGATATTCACTCCAGACTCGCACCACGATGGGAATGAAAAACAAAACTTGAAACGCAAATCTCCTTTAAACATCCTGAGTCAGGTTTTTAACATCATTGTCTTTTCTAATTGTTTTTTTTCAACAGCAGCTATGCAGAGAAAAGATACAAAATGAACTAAATTACAAAATACTTCAATAGTGCAAAAAGGTCCAATGAGGATGTGTTCCCCCTTTCTCCTGAAGTACATGCCCACTGGCATTGGACATTTCCTCCTTAGAGAAACAATCCTGGCTGTCCACTCTGTCTGTGCCTCTCACATTCCTGTAAACGTCTGTCAGATCTCCCTCAGCCTCTGCCACTCTGGAGAAAATTACCTGAGATTGTCCAGTCTCACTTTATCCAGGCAGCATCCTGTTAAGCCTCTTCCACTCACCATCCAAAACCTCCGCATTATTCCTGTATTCGAATGCAATTCTCCAGATGTGGTTAAACTAGAGATTTATACAACTGCAACATAACTGCCTGACAATGAAACCACTATCTGGAAGTTATGAACTCGGATTCCAAGATCTCCCTGTAGATCAACACAGTCCAATCTCACCCCATGAATATAACAGCAAAGAGATAATGCTGAGGCTTTATAAGACACGAGTCAGGCCGCACTTGGAGTATTGTCAACAGTGTTGGGCCCCACATCTCAGACAGGATGTGTTGTCATTGGAGAAACTCCAGAGGAGGTTCAGAAAGATGATTTCAGAAATGAAGGGGTTAAAATGAGGAGCACTTGGCAGCTTTGACCCTGTGCTCACTGGAACTCAGAAAAATGCGGGGGAATCTCATTGATAGATAGATAGATAGATACTTTATTCATCCCCATGGGGAAATTCAACATTTTTCCAATGTCCCATACACTTGTTGTAGCAAAAACTCATTACATACAATACTTAACTCAGTAATAATATGATATGCATCTAAATCACTAACTCAAAAGCATTAAAAATAGCTTTAAAAAAGTTCTTAAGTCCTGGCAGTTGAACCTACCGAATGTTGAAAGGACTGGATAAGGTGGATGTGGAGAAGGTATTTCCTGTGGTGGGGCACAGCCACAAAGTCGAGGGGCCACCTTTTCAAACAGAGGTAAGCAGCTTATTTTTTTTTATTAGCCAAGGTGTATTGGATCTGTGGAATGCGCTGCCACAGACTGCGGTGGAGGCCGAGTGTGTGGGTATATTCAAGGCAGAAGTTGATCGTTTCCTGATCGGTCAGGGCATCAAAGGATATGGCGGGAGGTCAGATATCTGGAATTGAGTGCGATCTGGGATCAGCCATGATGGAAAGGTGGCTGACTCAATGGGCTGAATGGCCTAATTCTGTTCCTATGCCTTATGGACTTATGAACACAAGCCCCCTCAATCATGATGAATCTCCTCTGCACTCTTCCAGCACAAAACATCCTTTGTACAGAATGCTAAGCGGAACTGAATGTAACTTTTCAAGAATGTTGTCAAGTCAGGCAGCATCTGTTGAGGGGAATAGAGTCGATGGTAGGGACAGAAACCCTCCCTTACGGCACTAACACAGGCCCTTCGGCCCAACCTTACCATGCTGTCCTCCTGTCCATTTAAACTAATCCCTCTGCCTGTCTTTGACACAGAACACAGAAATCTACAGCACATTACAGGCTCTTCAGCCCACAATGTTGTACCGACCATGTAACCTACTCTAGAGACTGCCTAGGATTTCCTGATCGTATATCCCTCTATGTTTCTAAGCTCCATGTACCTATCTAAGAATCTCTTAAAATATCCTATTGTATCCACCTCCACCATCGCTGCCAGCAGTGCATTCCACGCACTCACCACTCTCTGTGTAAGAAACTTCCCCCTGACATTCCCTCGGTACCGACTTCCAAGTAGCTTAAAACTACGTCCCCTCGTGTTAGTCACTTCAAGCCTGGGAAAATGCCTCTGGTTATCCACATAGTCAAAGCCACTCATCATCTTATTACAATTACTTATGTACAGGTTAGGAGAAATATAGCTTCAACATCACCTCACAGCTCTTGAACTCAATCCCACGGTTGATGAAGGCCATCACACCAGACGTTTTCCTAACAACACTGCCAACCCCCACAGCAGCTTTGAGTGTCGTATGGACATGGACCCCAAGATCTCTCTGACCCTCCACCCTGCCAAGAGTCTTACCATTAATATTATATTCTGTGTTCAAATTTGACCTGCAGAAATGAATCTCTTCATCTGTGTTGAACTCCATCTGCCACTTCCCAGTTCTGCATCCGAGGCGAGGAAATAGATTGCTGAGCCTCTGGCTAGGATCATTATGTCCTCATTGTCCACGGGAATGGTCCCGGAGGATTGGAGGGAGGCGAATGTTGTCCCCTTGTTCAAAAAGGGTAGTAGGGATAGTCCGGATATAGACCATTGAGCCTTACATCTGTAGTGGGAAAGCTGTTGGAAAAGATTCACAAAGATAAGATTTATTGGCATTCAGAGATCATGGTCTGATCAGTGACAGTCAGCATGGCTTTCTGAAGGGCAGATCGTGTCTAACAAGCCTGATGGAGTTCTTTTAGGAGGTGACCAGATATATAGATAAGGGTAGTGCAGTGGATGTGATCTACATGGATTTTAGTAATGCATTTGATAAGGTTCCACACGGTAGGCTTATTCAGAATGTCAGTAGGCATGGGATCCAGGGATGATTGACCAGGTGGATTCAGAATTGGTTTGCCTGCAGAAAGCAGAGAGTTGTGGTGGAGGGAGTACATTCGGATTGGAGGGTTGTGACTAGTGGTGTCCCACAAGGATCAGTTCTGTGACCTCTACTTTTCGTGATTTTTATTAACGACCTGGATGTCGGGGTAGAACGATGAGTTGGCAAGTTTGCAGAAGACACAAAGGTTGGTGGTGTTGTGGATAGTGCAGAGAATTGTCAAAGATTGCAGAGAGACATTGATAGGATGCAGGAGTGGGCTGAGAAGTGGCAGATAGAGTTCAACCTGGAGAAGTGTGAGGTGGTACACTTTGGAAGGACAAACTCCAAGGCAGAGTACACAGTAAATGGCAGGATACTTGGAAGTGTGGAGGAGCAGAGGGATCTGGGTCTCCATGTTCACAGTTCCCTGAAAGTTACCTCACACGTAGACAGAGTCGTTAAGAAAGCTTATGGGGTGTTAGCTTTTATAAGTCGAGGGATAGAGTTTAAGAGTCGCGGTGTAATGATGCAGCTCTATAAAACTCTGGTTGGGCCACACTTGGAGTACTCTGTCCAGTTCTGGTCACCTCACTATAAGAAGGATGTAGAAGCATTGGAATGGTTACAGAGGAGATTTACCAGAATGCTGCCTGGTTTAGAGGGTGTGCAATATGATCAGAGATTAAGGAAGCTAGGGCTTTACTCTCTGGAGAGAAGGAGGATGAGAGGGGAAATAATAGAGGTATAGTTGATATTAAGGGGAATAGATAGAGTGGACAGCCAGCGTTTCTTCCCCAGGGCACCACTGCTCAATACAAGAGGACATGGCTTTAAGCTAAGGGGAGGGAAGTTCAAGGGAGGATAATGGAGGAAGATTTTATACTCAGAGAGTGGTTGGTGCGTGGAATGCACTGCCCGAGTCAGTGGTGGAGGCAGATACACTAGTGAAGTTTAAGAGACTACTAGACAGATATATGGAGGAATTTAAGTTTAGGGAGGCAGAGTTTAAGTGGCGGCACAACATTGTGGGCCGAAGGGCCTGTGCTGTGTTGTATTGTTCTATGTTCTATCTATTTCCCGCTGGAATCTCTCTTTTTTAAAAATTTTTTATTGAAGGCACGACACAGTACAGACAACGTAATGCATTACATTTTCCTCCATTTTGTTTTTATACCTTACCCCGAAACAACACCACAACGTCATCAGTGGGGCCTTCTGGGAGTTGTAGTCATTTGTCCTCGATCGCTCCCTGTCGAAGCATGTTTCGTCAGCCACCACAGACGTCACCGAATCAGACCCACCGAGGCACGAAGGGGAATCACACCCGTCCTTGTGGGCGCCGAGGCCGGCGACTCCAACAGAAGCGACTTCGCTGACCTCCGCCATGGCGATGGAGCGGAAGAGGAGGGGCTGATCATGGGCCGATTTCCTCCAGCCTATAGTAGCTCAGACTTAAAACTGAACCCTGCTGTCATTGGCTATAGTGCCTGTCGCTCAAATGGGAACTCGGAGGGTGATTAGTTTATGTGAACGCCAGTCAGCCTTCCTGTCTTTATGAGTTTGGATTTGGATTTATAACGGGACAGGAAGCAAATTGGGAGAAATGTGAGTTTTTATGTGATGGTTCATCAGTCCCCGAGTTACATTATTAACATTAAAAGGGCAAAGGCCGTGGTGAGGAAGTAGGTGATTTACTGGAGGTTATATAGAGATAATATTGGAAGGGATATCAAACTTGGAATTGTTTGGGATATGTTTTCGAAAATGGGATTTGTGGAGATCATAATATTCCAGTGTTGATTAATGAGGGCAAAATGATTGTTACTAAAACAGGGAAGGTTGTGTTACTGGCTGGGTCATTTGCTAACATTAATAATCAGGATAATTTAAGTGAAGAAGTTAAACAATGTTGGGATATGTTTTTCAGTGAATACCCCGATGTGCTGGAAGTCAGCTGTAGCAATGACAGTATCACTGAGGGAGAGATTTCTTTGTATGAATTTAAGAAGTCTATTAATAATGCAGGTCAGGTGTCCTCAGGAAAGAGTGATATTTGAAATTGTAATTGTATATAACTCTCTTTTGTGAAAATATTAAATCCCCATTTTATCCTAGTTAAGGGCCTATATCGTGAATGTCTCATTTATGTAAACTTATGCAATGTATGGTAATCAAGTACTTGAATTATATTTTGGAAAGAGTGGTGATGAAGTGTTTCATTAGAGTGGATTTTGGAAGGGTGAAATGACATTAGATTCAGTTTTAGGTTTGGAAGATGATATTCGGAAAGCACAATTAAATAAAGATGTTGTAATAGCAGTATTTCTTGATACTGAAAAGGGAAATGATATGGAAGAAAGGACTTTTGATTAAATTAGGAGTGAGAGGGACATTGTATAATTTTTCTGAGTTTTTTATTTGGACGGACTGTGCAAGTACGGGTCGGCATGTTATGTTTGTGTTTCTATGAGATAGAGAATGGGATCCCACAAGGCAGTATTTGTAGCCCTTCATTATTTAATATTATGATTAATGATATTTTCTCTGAGATGGGAAAATGGGATACCCTGGGTAAATCACAATATACAGATGATGTAGCTTTATAGAAGAGAGGTATTAATTGCAATTTACAATTAATAGGTCAAACAGTGGGCAGATTGATGAGGATTTTAAGCTTTCAGTCGTTAAAACACATTACGTGGTTTACAAGCAGGATTAATAGACTTGCACTTGATTATAAATTAAATGATTACTACCTTGAGGAAGTGTCAGTGGTAAGATTTCTCAGTATGTGGATGGATAATCAGCTGACATGGAAGCACCTATCAGTAAAATAATTGATAAATGTAAAGGAGCTTCAAATCTCCTCAGGCATCTAAGTGGGTATTCTTGGGTGCAACATGAAAATCTTTGTTGACCAATTATATTTGTTTAATTTGATCTGTTCTTGATTATGTCTGTGTGGCTTATGGATCAGCTTCATCTTCAAATTAAAAATGTTTGTATTTGATACAATTACAGTTTTAAGATTGTGTTCTGGTGCAGTAATGTTGTTTTCTGTTTTGGCTTTACTGATTGCAATGGGACAATTGCCCTCAAAGTAACAGAGGTTCAAGTTGATGTCAACATATTGGATTAATTTGCGGGGGCAAGGAAATGATCATCCTGTTAAAGGTGTGCTGGCGGACGGTTGGGGACATCACAAGAAGAGTGTTTTTTGTTTTGGGTAGCTGGGTTCTTATCACGCTGGGAATATGGGTGTATTTGATGATACAATATGTCCCACTGTAGCTTTCTTTGTAACCCCACCTTGTTTTTTCCAATGACTTCAGTTGATTTTAGGTTACACGATCGGATTCGGTTCTGCCTGAGAGTCTGTTGGTTCATCAGTAAATTAATGAAAGTTAGTATCATACAGTAACCATTTCTACAGATGAATCAAAAGAAAAGTTAACTGGGGATGTTGGTGTGGCTGTTTCTGTGTGCCTGAGTTGCAGGTAATGATAAAGAGGTGACTTATAGCCATTTATCAGCATAGGAAGCAGAATTCTTTGCCAACAGTTTAGGCTTACAGTGGGTGGAGAAAATTGGTCCATATAATTTGCTCAGAATACATTTCAGCTTTGATGAGTCTTAAACAGGTCATTCTGGCATAAGCTCAGAATTTCATATAGAACAGTATTTCATATATAAAGTTTGATTTATATGTCTGCACATTATGGGCCCTGCACATCACACTATTGAGGGAAATGATGGGGTTGACTGTTTAGCACCAAAAGCTGTTAAATGTTAAGCTGTGGATATAGACCTTCCACTTAGCAAATTAGAAGCTAAAGGGTTGGTAGTGTTAAGAATTAGGGGCTTATGGCAAGACGTAGGATAATGGATATAAGGACAGACAGCTTTACAGAATACATAAACCTGTTGGGTTTATAGAAGAGGAGCTTAAAACAAGGGAAGGAATGATATTGACATGACATAGAAATGCCCACACTATGCTTAATTATGCCTTGTATGTAATTGGAAAACTTCATTCTGTGTCGTGTACATTTTGTCATTATGAAACTGTCGAAACACATACTATTTCAATGTGAAGCATACAAGGCTGAACAAAAATCAAATGCAGTCTTCAGTACAATCTTTGCGAGGGTAGATAGTTTTCAGATAAAAACTTTATTAAATTATGGGACTGACTTTAAATCAATTCACAGTTTGAGCTGGAAAAGGCATGTAATAATTGTGTTAAACCTAAGGAAATGACATATAGGGTAGCAAAGGTGAGTGAGATGTTGGATTATTGGGATGCTCTTAAAATCCAACAAAAGGCAATGAAAAAAGCCATAAGAATGGTCAAGACGAAATATGAGGGCAAACTGGCCAATAATATAAATCAGGATACTAAAAGTTTAGTTTTCAGTTACATGAAGAGTGAAAGGGAGATGAGAGTTGATACTAGACCACTGGAAAATGATGCTGGTGAAGTAGTAATGGGGGACAAAGAAATGGAAGATGAACTTAATGAATAATCTTCACTGTCTTCTCCGTTAAGCACCGCCCCCACTTGTCCCAGTAACCTGTCTCTTTACGGGTGGATTTTAGGACCCGGGAGAGCTCAGGACCCGCCGCCCCCATCAGCTGCTGAATTCCCGATGTTTCTGTTCGGTTGACGGATGCGGTGAACGAGCTTAAATTAATCGATCGATAATTCTCATGTCGTGTTTATTTCACTCCATAGAACCATAGAACACTACAGCACAGAAAACAGGCCATTTTGGCGCTTCTAGTCTGTGCGGAAACTTTATTCCGCTCGTCCCATTGACCTACACCCAGTCCGTAACCCTCCAGACCTCTCCCATCCATGTATCCATCCAATTTATTCTTAAAACTTAAGAGTGAGCCCGCATTTACCACGTCAGATAGCAGCTCGTTCCACACTCCAACCACTCTCTGAGTGAAGAAGTTCCTCCTCATGTTCCCCTTAAACCTTTCCGCTTTCACCCTAAAACCATGTCCTCCTGTTTTTATCTTTCCGAATCTAAGTGGAAAGAACCTACTCACATTTACTGTCTATACCCCTCATAATTTTGTAAACCTCTATCAAATCCCCCCCTCATTCTTCTACACCCAAGGAATAAAGTCCTAACCTGTTCAATCTTTCCCTGTAACTCAACTCCTGAAGACCTGGCAACATCCTAGTAAATCTTCTCTGCACTCTTTCAATCTTACTGATATCCTTCCTATAGTTAGGTGACCAGAACTGCAGATAATACTCCAAATCTGGCTTCACCAATGCCTTATACAACCTCAGCAGAACATCCCAACTCCTGTACTCAGTACTTTGATTTATGAATGCTAGGATGCCAAAGGCCTTCTTTACAACCCTGTCTACCTGTGACGCCACTTTCAGGGAATTATGTACCTGAACTCCCAGATCCCTTTGTTCCTCCGCACTCCTCTGTGCCCTACCATTTACTGTGTATGTCCTACCTTGGTTTGTCCTTCCAAAATGCAACACCTCACACCTCACCTCACCTCACCTCATGCAGAATTTAATGTCTGCATTAAATTCCATCTGTCATTTTCTGGCCCATTTTTCCAGTTGGTCCAGATCCCTCGGCGAGCTTTGAAAGCCTTCCTCGCTGTCCACAACGCCTCCAATCTTGGTGTCAACAGCAAAATTGCTGATCTAATTGACCACATCTATATCATTGATATAGACAACAAACAACAATGGTCCCAGCACAGATCCCTGAGGCACACCACTAGTCACAGGCCTCCAGTCTGAGAAGTAATCATCCACTACCACTCTCTGTCTTTTCCCACACAGCCAATTTCGAATCCAGTCTCCAACCTCTCTGTGGATACCTAGTGGCTGAACCTTCTGAACTAACCTCCCATGTGGGACCTTGTCAAGGGCCTTACTAAGGTTCATGCAGACAACATCCACAGCCTTTCCTTCATCTACTTTCTTGGTAACCTCTTCGAAAAATTCTACAAGATTTGTTAAACACGATCTACCACGCACAAAGCCATACTGACTATCCTTAATCAGCCCTTGGCTGTCCAAATACTTGTATATCCGATCTCTCAGAACACCTTCCAATAACTGACCTACTACTGATGTCAGGCTCACTGGCCTGTAATTACCTGGTTTACTATTGGAGCCTTTTTAAAACAACGGAACAACATGAGCTACCCTCCAATCCTCCGGCACTGCACAGGTAGCTGGGGACATTTTAAATATTTCTGCCAGGTCCCCTGCAATTTCTACACTAGTCTCTCTCAAGGTCCGAGGAAATGTCAAGTCAGGCCCGGGGGATTTATCTACCTTTATTCACTGTAAGGCAGCAAGCAACTCCTCCTCTTTAATCTACAAATGTTCCATGACACTACTGCTTGTTTCCCTTCCTTCCATATACACTATGCCAGTTTCCTGAGTAAATACTGATGCAAAAAACTGTTTAAGATCTCCGCCATCTCATGAGGCTCCACACATAGACGACCACTCTGATCTTCTACGGGACCAATTTTGTCCCTTACTATCCATTTACTCTCAATATATTTGTAGAAATCCTTTGGGTTTTCCCTTCACATTATCTGCCAAAGCCACCTCATGTCTTTTTGCCTTCCTGATTTCCTTCTTCAGTATTTTCTTACATTTTCTATACTCTTCAAGTAACTCATTTGTTCTTTGTTGCCTATACCTGCTATACACCTCTCCCTTTTTCTTAACCAGATCGCCAATATGCCTTGAAAACCAAGGTTCCCGAGGCCTGTTAACTTTGCCTTTCATCCTGGCAGGAACATGCAAACTCTGCACTCTCAAAATTTCGCCTTTGAAGGCCTTCCACTTACTGAACACATCCTCGCCAGAAAAAAACTTATCCCAATCCACTCTTCCTAGATCCTTTTTCATTTCCACAAAATTGGCCCTTCTCCAATTTAGAACCTCAACTTGAGGACCAGACCTATCCTGATCCATAATTAACTTGAAACTAATGACATTATGGTCACTGGACCCAAAATGTTCGCCTACACATACTTCTGTCACCCGACCTGTCTGGTTTCCTAATAGGAGATCAAGTATTGCATCCTCTCTCGTAGGTACCTCTATATATTGATTTAGAAAACTTTCCTGAAAACATTTCACAAACTCCAAGCCATCTAGTCTTTTTACAGTTTGGGAGTCCCAGTCAATATGAGGAAAGGTAAAATCCCCTACTATTACAACTTCCTGTTTCTTACATCGGTCTTCTATCTTTATACAGGTTTGCTCCTTCAATTCTCTCTGACTATTGGGCGGTCTATAATACACCCCTATTAGTGTGGTCACACCTTTCCCGTTCCTCAGCTCCACCCATATGGCCTCTGTAGACAAGCCCTCCGGGCTGTCCTGTCTACACACAGCTGTGATATTTTCCCTGACTAGTAATGCCACTCCTCCCCCTTTCATCCCTCCCCCTCTATCACGTCTGAAACAACAAATAATTCTATCATGTATAAACCTTAGGTGGGAGGTTATCTTTTTGTATTAATGTATTAAAAATAAATTATAAATTCTATCAATGAGAATTACAAATTCTCTTACTGAAGGAATCATATTCAAAATAGTATCCAACAAATCAGATTCTTGCATATATGGGAACTTAGATAATTATTTTTTGTAAAAAAAAAGTCTAACCTGAAGATATTGCAGAAAGTGTGTATGAGAGAGAGAATATTTGCTAATTAACTCTTCAAAAGTCATCAATCAACCATGACAAAATAAATGATAATAAAAATAAATAAATCTGCAAAAAAAAAGCAGATCCCCTTAATCACTAAAAATTAAACAAGTTTGGGAGAGAGAACTTAATATGACCTTTGTTAATGAAGATGGTCAATTCTTCTTTAATATGTGCCAATCAGTGTTTAATTCAATTTAAAATTGTTCACTGTTAACAAAGGAGAGACCACCCAAAATATTTCCTAACATAGACAATTATTGCGATAGGTGTAAAACTGAAGTAGCCACTTTTTCACATATGTTTTGGTAATGTTCTTCATCAAAATCTTTCTGGAAATCTTTATTTTCTACAATTTCTAAAGCTCTGAAAATTAATTTACAACCTAATGTACAAACCTTTGATATCTGCCTATACATGCAGTCCTCGCATGACCTTTATCCTCCTCCACCTCATTATCTGCTCTAACACTCTGGTTCCCCTCCCTCTGCAAATCTTTTTAACCCCCCCCCCCGAGCAGCACTAACAAATCTACCCGCAAGGATGTTAGTTCCACTCCAGTTCAGGGGCAAACCATCCCGTCGAAACATCCCACCTTCCCGGGAACAAAGCCCAAATGTCCAGAAACATGAAGCCCTCCCTCCTCACGATCTCCGGGCTTTTCCCCAGCAGGCTTGGCGCCCTTTTTGGGACCGGCCTCAATGCACCACTTTGTGAGCCGGTTCGAGTGCGCTGGGAAGTGGGTCGCCACATACCCCACCCCCCAGAACCGGCGATACACCCCCCAATGTCCACAGTCTGGGCCGGACCCTGTTTGGGAGGTCTGCCTCTGCGCCGCGATGCCGGAATCTCGACCGGCTGCGCCACGTCCACATGGGCCGGTTTGAGTCAGTCCACCGAGAAAACCTCCTCTCTCCCCCCAATGTCCAGCACGAACGTGGACCCGTTGTTCCTGATCACCGTAAACGACCCCTCGTAGGGCAGCTGTAGCGGTGCCCGATGCCCGCCCCTTCGTACAAACACAAACTTACAGTTTCGCAGGTCTTTGGGTACGCAGGTCGGGTTCTGCCCATGCTGCGAAGCGGGTATTGGGGCCAGGTTACCGAGCCTCTCGCGTAGTCTGCTCAGGACTGCTGCGGGTTCTTCCTCTTGCCCCCTTGGGGCTGGTATGAACTCCCCGGGGACGACCAGGGGTGCGCCGTACACCAACTCGGCCGACGAGGTGCGCAGATCTTCTCTGGGCGCCGTGCGGATTCCGAGCAGGACCCAGGGAAGCTTGTCCACCCAGTTAGGCCCTTTGAGGCGGGCCATGAGAGCCCCTGTCTGAGGAGTCAAGGGCCAGGGGTCTTTCTGCTCTCGGTCCAGCGTAAAACCCTTGGGGAGACATTAGATGTCCATCCACTTTCGTCGAGTCAAACCACTGGAAAGGTTCGTGTTGGCCACCCGACCGCGCCTGAGGCCCAGCGGCCTTTCCCCGATCCCTGGGGCCGCGCTGCCCGAGTCTGCCCCGATCCCCAGCGCTGCCCGAGTCTCCCCCCGATCCCCGGGGCCCTGCTGCCCTGTAGATCAACACAGTCCAATCTCGCCCCATGAATATAACAGCAACGAGATAATGCTGAGGCTTTATAAGACACGATTCAGGCCACACTTGGAGTATTGTCAACAGTGTTGGGCCCCATATCTCAGACAGGATGTGATGTCATTGGAGAGAATCCAGAGGAGGTTCAGAAAGATGATTTTGGGAATGAAGGAGTTAAAATATGAGGAGCACTTGGCAGCTTTGACCCTGTGCTCACTGGAACTCAGAAAAATGCGGGGGCATCTCATTGAAACCTACCGAATGTTGAAAGGACTGGATAAGGTGGATGTGGAGAAGGTACTTCCTGTGGTGGGGCACAGCCACAAAGTTGAGGGGCCACCTTTTCAAACAGAGGTAAGCAGCTTATTTTTTTTATCAGCCAAGGTGTATTGGATCTGTGGAATGCTCTGCCACAGACTGTGGTGGAGGCCGAGTGTGTGGGTATATTCAAGGCGGAAGTTGATCGTTTCCTGATCGGTCAGGGCATCAAAGGATATGGCGGGAGGTCAGATATCTGGAATTGAGTGTGATCTGGGATCAGCCATGATGGAAAGGTGGCTGACTCAATGGGCTGAATGGCCTAATTCTGTTCCTATGCCTTATGGACTTATGAACACAAGCCCCCTCAATCATGATGAATCTCCTCTGCACTCTTCCAGCACAAAACATCCTTTGTACAGAATGCTAAGCGGAACTGAATGCAACTTTTCAAGAACGTTGTCAAGTCAGGCAGCATCTGTTGAGGGGAATAGAGTCGATGGTTGGGACAGAACCCCTCCCTTACGGCACTAACACAGGCCCTTCGGCCCAACCTTTCCATGCTGTCCTCCTGTCCATTTCAACTAATCCCTCTGCCTGTCTTTGACACAGAACACAGAAATCTACAGCACATTACAGGCTCTTCAGCCCACAATGTTGTACCGACCATGTAACCTACTCTAGAGACTGCCTAGGATTTCCTGATCGTATATCCCTCTATGTTTCTAAGCTCCATGTACCTATCTAAGAGTCTCTTAAAATATCCTATTGTATCCACCTCCACCATCGCTGCAGGCAGTGCATTCCATGCACCCACCACTCTCTGTGTAAGAAACTTATCCCTGACATTCCCTCAGTACCGACTTTCAAGCAGCTTAAAACTACGTCCCCTCGTGTTAGTCACTTCAAGCCCGGGAAAATGCCTCTGGCTATCCACATGGTCAAAGCCTCTCATCATCTTATTACAATTACTTATGTACAGGTTAGGAGAAATATAGCTTCAACATCACCTCACAGCTCTTGAACTCAATCCCACGGTTGATGAAGGCCATCACACCAGACGCCTTCCTAACAACACTGCCAACTTCCACAGCAGCTTTGAGTGTCGTATGGACATGGACCCCAAGATCTCTCTGACCCTCCACCCTGCCAAGAGTCTTACCGTTAATATGATATTCTGTGTTCAAATTTGACCTGCAGAAATGAACCTCTTCATCTGTGTTGAACTCCCTCTGCCACTTCCCAGTTCTGCATCCGAGGCGAGGAAATAGATTGCTGAGCCTCTGGCGAGGATCATTATGTCCTCATTGTCCACGGGAATGGTCCCGGAGGATTGGCGGGAGGCGAATGTTGTCGCCTTGTTCCAAAAGGGTAGTAGGGTCAGTCCGGATAATTATAGACCATTGAGCCTTACATCTGTGGTGGGAAAGCTGTTGGAAAAGATTGGCAAAGATAGGATTTATTGGCATTTAGAGAATCATGGTCTGATCAGTGACAGTCAGCATGGCTTTCTGAAGGGCAGATCGTGTCTAACAAGCCTGATGGAGTTCTTTTAGGATGTGACCAGGCATATAGATGAGGGTATTGCAGTGGATTTGATCTACATGGATTTTAGTAATGCATTTGATAAGGTTCCACACTGTAGGCTTATTCAGAAAGTCAGAAGGCATGGGATCCAGGGATGTTTGACCAGGTGGATTCAGAGTTGGCTTGCCTGGAGAAAGCAGAGAGTTGTGGTGGAGGGAGTACATTCGGATTGGAGGGTTGTGACTAGTGGTGTCCCAAAAGGATCAGTTCTGGGACCCCTACTTTTCGTGATTTTTATTAATGACCTGGATGTCGGGGTAGAAGGATGGATTGGCAAGTTTGTTGAAGACACAAAGGTTGGTGGTGTTGTGGACAGTGAAGAGGATTGTCAAAGAATGCAGAGAGACATTGATAGGATGCAGGAGAGGGCTGAGAAGTGGCAGATAGAGTTCAACCTGCAGAAGTGTGAGCTGGTACACTTTAGAAGGACAAACTCCAAGGCAGAGTACAAAGTAAATGGCAGGATACTTGGAAGTGTGGAGGAGCAGAGGGATCTGGGGCTACATGTCCACAGATCCCTGAAAGTTGCCTCACAGGTGGACAGAGTAGTTAAGAAAGCTTATGGGTTGTTAGCTTTTATAAGTCGAGGGATAGAGTTTAAGAGTCGCGATGTAATTTTGCAGCTTTATAAAACTCTGGTTGGGCCACACTTGGAGTACTCTGTCTAGTTCTGGCCACCTCACTATAGGAAGGATGTGGAAGCATTGGAAAGGGTACAGAGGAGATTTACCAGAATGCTGCCTGGTTTAGAGTATGGATTATGATCAGAGATTAAGGGAGCTAGGGCTTTACTCTCTGGAGAGAAGGAGGATGAGAGGAGAAATGATAGCGGTATAGTTGATATTAAGGGGAATAGATAGAGTGGACAGCCAGCGCCTCTTCCCCAGGGCACCACTGCTCAATACCAGAGGACATGGCCTAAAGGTAAGGGGAGGGAAGTTCAAGGGGGTATTAGAGGAAGATTTTATACTCGAGAGTGGTTGGTGTGTGGAATGCACTGCCCGAGTCAGTGGTGGAGGCAGATACACTAGTGAAGTTTAAGAGACTGTTAGTCAGGTATATGGCGGAATTTAAATTTAGGGAGGCAGAGTTTAAGGGACGGCACAACATTGTGGGCCGAAGGGCCTGTACTGTGCTGTATTGTTCTATGTTCTATCTATTTCTCGCTGGAATCTCTCTTTTAATATAATTTTTCATTGAAGGCACGACACAGTACAGAAAACGTAATGCATTACATTTTCCTCCATTTTGTTTTTATACCTTACCCCTAAACACCACCACAACGTCATCAGTGGGGCCTTCTGGGAGTTGTAGTCATTGTTCCTCGCTCGCTCCCTGTCAAAGCATGTTTCGTCAGCCACCACAGACGTCACCGAAACAGACCCACCGAGGCGCGAAGGGGAATCACACCCGTCTTTGTGGGCGCCGAGGCCGGCGACACCGACAGAAGCGACTTCGCTGACCTCCGCCATGGCGATGGAGCGGAAGAGGAGGGGCTGATCATGGGCCGATTTCCTCCAGCCTATCGTAGCGCAGACTTAACACTGACCCCTGCTGTCATTGGCTGCCGTGCCTGTCGCTCAAATGGGAACTCGGAGGGTGATTAGTTTATGTGAACGTCAGTCAGCCTTCCTGTCTTTATGAGTTTGGATTTGGATTTATAACGGGACAGGAAGCAAATTGGGAGAAATGTGAGTTTTTATGTGATGGTGCATCAGTCTCCGAGTTACATTATTTATAATAAAAGGGCAAAGGCCGTGGTGAGGATGTAGGTGAATTACTGGAGGTTATATGGAGATAATATCGGAAGGGATATCAAACTTGGAATTGTTTGGGATATGATTGAGAAAATGGGGGGATTTCTGGGGATCATAATATTCTAGTGTTGATTAATGAGGGCAAAATGATTGTTACTGAAACAGGGAAGGTTGTGTTACTGGCTGGGTCATTTGTTGAGATTCACAATCAGGATAATTTAAGTGAAGAAGTTAAACAATGTAGGGATATGTTTTTCAGTGAATACCCTGATGTGCTGGAAGTCAGTTGTAGCAATGACAGTATCACTGATGGAGAGATTTCTTTGTATGAATTTAAGAAGTCTATTAATAATGCAGGTCTGGTGTCCCCAGGAAAGAGTGATATTTGAAATTGTAATTGTATATAATTCGCTTTTGTGAAAATATTAAATGTTTGAATTGTGCATTTACTTTCCTCATGGAAAATGGAAATAGTAGTGCCTATTCTAAAACCTGGCAGATCCCCATTTGATCCTTCTAGTTAAGGGCCTATATCGTGAATGTCTCATTTATGTAAACTTATGGAATGTATGGTAATCAAGCGCTTGAGTAATATTTTGGAAAGTGTGGTGATAAAGTGTTTTATTAGAGTGGATTTTGGAAGGGTGAAATGACATTAGATTCAGTTTTAGGTTTGGAAGATGATATTCAGAAAGCACAATTAAATAAAGATGTTGTAATAGCAGTATTTCTTGATACTGAAAAGGGAAATGATATGGAAGAAAGGACTTTTGATTAAATTAGGAGTGAGGGGGATATTGTATAATTTTTTTGAGTTTTTTTTGGATGGACTATGTTATGTTTGTGTTTCTATGAGATAGAGAATGGGATCCCACAGGGCAGTATTTGTAGCCCTTCATTATTTAATATTATGATTAATGATATTCTCTCTGAGATGGGAAAGTCACAATATACAGATGATGTAGCTTTATAGTTAGAGGTATTAATTGCAATTTACAATTAATAGGTCAAACAGTGAGCAGATTGATGAGGATTTTAAGCTTTCAGTCTTTAAAACACATTACGTGGTTTACAAACATTAATAGGCTTGCACTTGATTTTAAATTATATGATTAATATCTTGAAGTGTCAGTGGTAAGATTTCTCAGTATGTGGATGGATAATAAGCTGACGTGGAAGCACCTAGCAATAAAATAATTGATATATGTAAAGGAGCTTTAAATCTCCTCAGACATCTATGTGGGTATTCTTGGGTGCAACTTGAAAATCTTTGTTGACCAATTATATTTGTTTAATTGGATCTGTTCTTGATTATGTCTGTGTGGCTTATGGATCAGCTTCATCTTCAAATTAAAAATGTTTGTATGTGATACAATGACAGACTTTAAGATTGTTTTCTAGTGCAGTAATGTTGTCTCCTGTTTTGGCTTTACTGATTGCAATGGGACAATTGCCCTCAAAGTAACAGAGGTTCAAGTTGATGTCAACATACTGGATTAATTTGCGGGGGCAAGGAAATGATCATCCTGTTAAAGGTGTGCTGGAGGACGGTTGGGGACATCACAAGAAGAGTGTTTTTTGTTTTGGGTGGCTGGTACAATATGTCCCACTGTAGCTTTCTCTATAACCCCACCTTGTTTTTTCCAATGACTTCAGTTGATTTTAGGTTACACGATCGGATTCGGTTCTGCCTGAGAGTCTGTTGGTTCATCAGTATATTAATGAAATTTATTATCATACAGTAACCATTTTTACAGATGAATCAAAAGATAAGTTAACTGGGGATGTTGGTGTGGCTGTTTTTGTGTGCCTGAATTGCAGGTAATGATAAAGAAATGACTTATGTCATTTATCAGCATAGAAAGCAGAATTCTTTGCCAACAGTTTAGGCTTACAGTGGGTGGAGGAAATTGGTCCTTATAATTTGCTCAGAATACATTTCAGTTTTGATGAGTCTTAAACAGGTCATTCTGGCAGTAGGTCAGATTGACTGTTGAAAACTCCTCAAATGGTATTTCATATATAAAGTTTGATTTATATGTCTGCACATTATGGGCCCTGCACATCACACTGTTGAGGGAAATGATGGGATTGACTGTTTAGCACCAAAAGCTGTTAAATGTTAAGCTGTGGATATAGACCTTCCACTTAGCAAATTAGAAGCTAAAGGGTTGGTAGTGTTAAGAATTAGGGGCTTATGGCAAGACGTAGGATAATGGATATAAGGACAGACACCTTTACAGAATACATAAACCTGTTGGGTTTATAGAAGAAGGGCTTAAAACAAGGGAAGGTATGGTATTGACATGACATAGAAATGCCCACAATATGCTTAATTATGCCTTGTATCTAATTGGAAAACTTCATTCTGTGTCGTGTACATTTTGTCATTATGAAACTGTCGAAACACATACTATTTCAATGTGAAGCGTACAAGGGGGAAGAAAAATCAAATGCAGCCTTCAGTACAATCTTTGTGAGGGTAGATAGTTTTCAGATAAAAACTTTATTAAATTATGGGACTGACTTTAAATTAATTCACAGTTTGAGCTGGAAAAGGCATGTAATAATTGTGTTAAACCTAAGGAAATGACATATAAGGTAGCAAAGGTGAGTGGGATGTTGGATTCTTGGGATGCTCTTAAAATCCAACAAAAGGCAATGAAAAAAGCCATAAGAATGGTCAAGACGAAATATGAGGGCAAACTGGCCAATAATATAAATCAGGATACTAAAAGCTTAGTTTTCAGTTACATGAAGAGTGAAAGGGAGATGAGAGTTGATACTGGACCACTGGAAAATGATGCTGGTGAAGTAGTAATGGGGGACAAAGAAATGGCAGATGAACTTAATGAACAATCTTCACTGTCTTTTCCGTTCAGCACCGCCCCCACTTGTCCCATTTAACCTGTCTCATTACGGGTGGACTTTAGGACCTGGGGGAGCTCAGGACCCACCGCCCCCACTTGTCCCATTTAACCTGTCTCATTACAGGTGGACTTTAGGACCCAGGGGTGCTCAGGACCCGCCGCCCGCAGCTGCTGCTGAATCCCCGGTGTTTCTGTTCGGTGAACGAGTTAAAATTAATCGATCGACAATTCTCATGTCGTGTTTATTTCACTCCATAGAACCATAGAACACTACAGCACAGAAAACAGGCCATTTGGTGCTTCTAGTCTGTGCGGAAACTTTATTCTGCTTGTCCCATTGACCTGCACCCAGTCCGTAACCCTCCAGACCTCTCCCATCCATGCGTCTATCCAATTTATTCTTAAAACTTAAGATTGAGCCCGCATTTACCACGTCAGATGGCAGCTCGTTCCACACTCCCACCACTCTCTGAGTGAAGAAGATCCTCCTAATGTTCCCCCTAAAGCTTTCCCCTTTCACCCTAAAACCATGTCCTCTCGTATTTATCTGTCCTAATCTAAATGGAAAGAACCTACTCGCATTTTCTGTCTATACCCCCCATAATTTTGTAAACCTCTATCAAATCTCCCCTCATTCTTCTACGCTTCAAGGAATAAAGTCCTAACCTGTTCAATCTTTCCCTGTAACTCAACTCCTGAAGACCTGGCAACATCCTAGTAAATCTCTGAACTCTTTCAATCTCTCCAACCTCTCCATGGATACTTCATCTCTGAACTTTCTGAACTAACCTCCCATGTGGGACCTTGTCAAAGGCCTTACTAAAGTTGATGTAGACAACATCCACAGCTTTTCCTTCACCTACTTTGTTGGTAACCTCCTCGAAAACCTCTTCAAGATTCATTAAACACGATCTACCATGCACAAAGCCATACTGACTATCCTTAATCAGCCCTTGGCTGTCCAAATAGTTGTAAATCCAATCTCACTGAACATCTTCCAATAATTTACCTACTACTGATGTCAGGCTCACTGGCCTGTAATTACCTAGTTTACTATTGGAGCCTTTTTTAAACAACGGAACAACAAGAGCTACCCTCCAATCCTCCGGCACTGCACCCGTGGCTGAGGACATTTTAAATATTTCTGTCAGGGCCCCTGCAATTTCTACACTAGTCTCTCTCAAGAAATATCAAGTCAGGCCTGGGGGATTTATCTACCTTTATTCACTGTAAAGCAGCAAGCACCTCCTCCTCTTTAATCTACAAATGTTCCATGACACTACTGCTTGTTTCCGTTCCTTCCATATACACTATGCCAGTTTCCTGAGTAAATACTGATGCAAAAAAACTGTTTAAGATCTCCGCCATCTCGTGAGGCTCCACACATAGACGACCACTCTGATCTTCTAGGGGACCAATTTTGTCCCTTACTATCCTTTTACTCTTAATATACTTGCAGAATCCCTTCAGGTTTTCCTTCACATTATCTCCCAAAGCCACCTCATGTCTTTTTTCCTTCCTGATTTCCTTTAGTATTTTCTTATGTTTTCTATACTCATTTGCTCTTTGTTGCCTCTACCTGCTATACACCTCTCTCTTTTTCTTAACGAGATCACCAATATCCCTTGAAAACCAAGGTTCCCTATGCCTGTTAACTTTGCCTTTAATCCTGGCAGGAACATGCAAACTCTGCACTCTCAAAATTTCGCCTTTGAAGGCCTTCCACTTACTGAACACGTCCTTGCCAGAAAAAAAATTATCCTAATCCACTCTTCCTAGATCCATTTTCATTTCCACAAAAATGGCCCTTCTCCAATTTAGAACCTCAACTTGAGGACCAGACCCATCCTTATCCATAATTAACGTGAAACTAATGATATTATGGTCACTGGACCCAAAATGTTCGCCTACACATACTTCTGTCACCTGACTGTCTGGTTTCCTAATAGGAGATCAAATATTGCATCCTCTCTTGTAGCTACCTCTATATATTGATTTAGAAAACTTCCCTGAAAACATTTCACAAACTCCAAGCCATCTAGCCCTATTACAGTTTGGGAGTCCCAGTCAATATGTGGAAAGTTAAAATCCCCTACTATTAAAACTCCTGTTTCTTACATCGGTCTACTATCTTTATACAGGTTTGCTCCTCCAATTCTCTCTGACTATTGGGCGGTCTATAATACACCCCTATTAGTGTGGTCACACCTTTCCCGTTCCTCAGCTCCACCCATATGGCCTCTGTAGACAAGCCCTCCGGTCTGTCCTGTCTACGCACAGCTGTGATATTTTCCCTGACTAGTAATGCCACTCCTCTCCCTTTCATCCCTCCCCCTCTATCATGTCTGAAACAATGAATATTTCTATCATGTATAAACCTTAGGTGGGAGGTTATCTTTTTATATTAATGTATTAAAGTTACATTGGTAGAATTCTTATTCAAAACAGTATCCAACAAATCAGATTCTTGCATATATGGAAAGTTAGATAAACATTTTTGTAAAAATGTCTAACCTGAAGATATTGCAGTAAGTGTGTATGAGAGAGAGAATATTTGCTAATTAACTCAACAAAGTCATCAATCGACCATCACAAAATAAAAATAAATAAATCTGCAAAAAAAACAGATCCCCTTAATCACTAAAGATTAAACAAGTTTGGGAGAGAGAACTTAATATGACCTTTGTTAATGAAGATGGTCAATTCTTCTTTAATATGTGCCAATCAGTGTTTAATTCAATTTAAAATTGTTCACTATTAACAAAGGAGAGACCACCCAAAATATTTCCTAACATAGACAATTATTGCGATAGGTGTAAAACTGAAGTAGCCACTTTTTCACATATGTTTTGGTAATGTTCTTCATCAAAATCTTTCTGGAAATCTTTATTTTCTACAATTTCTAAAGCTCTGAAAATTAATTTACAACCGAATGCACAAACCTTTGATTTCTGTCTATACATGCAGTCCTCGCATGACCTTTATCCTCCTCCACCCCACTATCTGCTCTGACACTCTGGTTCCCCTCTCTCCGCAAATCTTTTTTACCCCCTCCCCCGAGCAGCACTGGCAAATCTACCCGCAAGAATGTTAGTCCCCCTCCAGTTCAGGGGCAAACCGTCCCGTCGGAACAGGCCCCACCTTCCCGGGAACAAAGCCCAATTGTCCAGAAACATGAAGCCCTCCCTCCTGCACCATCTCCTTAGCCACGTATTTAGCTGCTCTCTCCGCACATTTATATTTACAGGGACTTTACTCCTGACGCCGGTCCCGGGACTCGACCCGTTTACAGACCCGGAGCGGAACCGGAGCAGATTCTCAGCCACTGGTTCACAACCCAGGTCGCGAAGACAGGATAAAGTTTCCCCGTGAATTTATTCCCAGTGAAGGTGTGGAGATGGGACTTGGTCTCCGCGTTGTAAAATGAAACTGTCCCGGACTCGTAACTGAGATAAACTCCCACCCTCCCGGGGATGGGACCGGCAGCGAGACGGGACACGGGGGAGGTGGGATCACGGTCCACGTCATAATCCCGATGTAACACGTCACCAACCCGCCTGATGATCCAGAATCCGGTCTCCGGACTCAGACTGACCCGTCCCTTCCTCTCCACTGACTCTGCGGCGACTCCCAGACACCAGCGCCGATTCCCCGTCACCTCCACATCCCAGTAATGTCTCCCCGATGTGAATCACTCCGATCCCAGCACACAAGGCCAGTGTGTGAATCTCTTCCCGGTGTCAGGGAGATTCCTCCGGGTCCCGGTCCATCTCACACTCTTCCGATCCTCAGACACCTCGAGACACGGATGCGCCGTTTCCACATCCAGGGTGACAGAGACTGGGGGGAGAAACAGAGAATTAGAGAGTCCCCGGTGATCGGGGGAAACTCGGGCAGCGCGGCCCCGGGGATCGGGGGTGGAGACTCGGACAGCGCGGCCCCGGGGATCGGGGGGAGACTCGGACAGCGCGGCCCCGGGGATCGGGGGGAGACTCGGACAGCGCGGCCCCGGGGATCGGGGGTGGACACTCGGGCAGCGCGGCCCCGGGGATCCGGGGGAGACTCGGACAGCGCGGCCCCGGGGATCGGGGGGAGACTCGGACAGCGCGGCCCCGGGAATCGGGGGGAGACTCGGACAGCGGAGCCCCGGGAATCAGGGGGAGACTCGGGGCAGCGCGGCCCCGGGGATCGGGGGGAGACTCGGGCAGCGCGGCCCCGAGGATCGGGGGGAGACTCGGGCAGCGAGGCCCCGGGGATCGGGGGGAGACTCGGACAGCGCGGCCCCGGGGATCGGGGGGAGACTCGGGCAGCGCGGCCCCGGGGATCAGGGGGAGACTCGGACAGCGCGGCCCCGGGGATCGGGGGGAGACGGGCAGCGCGGCCCCGGGGATCGGGGGGGAGACGGGCAGCGCGGCCCCGGGGATCGGGGGGAGACTCGGGCAGCGCGGCCCCGGGAATCGGGGGTTTTCCGCTGGACGGAGAGCAGAGAGACCCCCGGCCCTTGACTCCTCAGACAGGGGAAACATCCTCCCTCACTCCTGCCTGTTGACCGCTGAAAGAATTTTGTGTTTCCATGAGATCTCCTCTCATTCTTCGAAACTGGGAACAGAGAACATAGAGCAGTACAGCACAGGAACAGGCCTGTCATACAATGTTCACATTCATTTGTGAGTGTGAAGTGGGGGCAGTGTGATGGTTTGAGACAGTAAAGGAGGTGATAATGGGAACCAGTAGGGGAGAGATGAATGGCAGATTGAACCAGGAGGGGGAGGGGTGGAAAGCCCGTGGGTGAACTGTGTGTGTAGACGTAATGAGAAGCTAGAGGGGGCAAAGATGGCAGATGAGGATGACTTTATCCCCTTTCCCACAACCCCATCCCCCGCAGCCCCTCATTAGGACAGGGGATGAATTTGCAGGAACCCTTAAGCAACACAGGTCTTGATGAAGTGTTTCAGTCTGAACCGTGGACTGTTTACTCTTTCCCACAGAAACTTCCCGGCCTGCTGTTCCCCCAACAATTTGTGTGTGTTACTCTGCTTTAAATATATTCAATTATTTGGCCTCCACAGCTGCCTGTGGCAGATTCACTATCCTGTGGATAAAGGAATTCCTCCTCATCTCTGTCCGAAATGGACATCCCTGTAGTCGGAGGCTGTGCTTACCGTTCTCGACCCACCCACATCCTCCCAACATCAACTCTCTCCTGACAGGTGTCAGAGAGATCTGGCGAGACCATTCATCAGGACCTGTGTAGCTTGGATTACCAGCATCTGCAGATTTTCTCCTGTTTGATTTTTAAAGCGGATGTTGATAAGTAAACTTCTTGATTAGTCACCGAGTCTCAAAAGTTATGGGGAGGAGGCGGGAGAATAGGGTTGAGAGGGATAATAAATCAGCCATTCTTCTAAACTCCCATGAGTACAGGCCCAGAACCATCAAACACCCCTCATATGTTAACTCTTTCATTCCTGGAATTATTCTTGTGAATCTTCTGGACCCCCTCCAATGCCAGTACATGTTTTCCGATAGAAGGGACCCAAAACTGCTCACAATACTCCAAGTGTGGTCTAATCAATGCCTTATAAAACCTCAGAATTACATCCTTGCTCTTGTACTCTAATCCTCTCGAAATGAAAGCAAACATTGAGTTTGCCAATCTTACCACTGACACAAACTGCAAGTTAACCTTCAGGGAATCCTGCACAAGGACACCCATGTCCCTTTGCACCTCTGATTTTTGAATTTCGCCCTGTTTACAGAATTGTCTATGCCTTTATTCCTTCGACCAAAATCGTACCTGCCTAAGTTTCTACCTGTCAAACTCTACCTGTGCTACAAGATCCTTATTACGTATACTGGTGCATTCAAATAAGACCATAAGAGAAAGCAGCAGAAGCCGGCCATTCGGCCCTTCGAATCTGCTCCGCCAATTTATCATGAGCTGATCCATTCTCCCATTTTGTGCCACTCCCCCACCTTCTCACCATGACCTTTGATGCCCTGGCTACTCACATACCTATCAATCCCTGTCTTAAATACACCCAATGACTTGACATCCACTGCCGCAAGAAATTCACAGATTCACCACCCTCTGGCTAAAAAAATTTCTTCACATCTCCGTTCTGAATGGTCGCCCTTCAATGCTTAAGTCATGCTCTCTCGTACTAGACTCCCCCACCATGGGAAACAACTTTGCCACATCCACTCTGTCCATGCCTTTGAACATTCCACATGTTTCTGTGAGGTTTCCCCTCCTTCTTCTAAACTCCACGGAGTACAGTCCAAGAGCGGTCAAATGTTCCACATATGTTAACCCTCTCATTCCCGGAATCATTCTAGTGAATCTTCTCTGAACCCTCTCCAATGTCAAAACATCCTTTCTTAAATAAGGAGCCCAAAACTGCACACAGTATTCCAAGTGAGGTCTTACCAGTGCCTCAAAATCACATCCCTGCTCCTATACTCTATTCCTCTAGAAATGAATGCCAACATTGCATTCGCCTTCTTCACCACCAACTCAACCTGGAGGTTAACCTTAAGATTATCCTGCACGAGCACTCCCAAGTCCTGTTGCATCTCAGAACTTTGAATTCTCTCTCCATTTAAATAATAGTCTGCCCATTTATTTCTTCTAACAACGTGCATGACCATACACTTTTCAACATTGTATTTCATTTGCCACTTCTTTGACCATTCTCCCAATCTATCCAAGTCTCTCTGCAGACTCTCAGTTTCCTCAGCACTACCGTCCCCTCCGCCTATCTTTGTATCATCAGCAAACTTAGCCACAAAGCCATCTATTCCATAATCCAAATCGTTGATATACAACGTAAAAAGAAGCGGCCCCAACACGGACCACTGTGGAACACCACGGGTAACTGGCAGACAACCAGAATGGGATCCCTTTATTCCCACTCTCTGTTTCCTGCCTATCAGCCAACGCTCTATCAACATATGTAACTTTCCCGTAATTCCATGGGCTCTTATCTCGTTCAGCAGCCTCATGTGTGGCACTTTATCAAAGGCCTTCTGAAAATCCAAATACACAACATCCACTGCATCTCCCTTGTCTAGCCTACTTGTAATCTCCTCAAAAAATTTCAATGGGTTTGTCAGGCAGGATTTTCCTTTAAGGAAACCATGCTGAGTTTGGCCTATCTTGTCATATGCCTCCAGGTACTCCATAACCTTATCCTTGACAATTGACTCCAGAAACTTCCCAACCATTTCTCAAGCTAACAGGTCTATAATTCACTTTTTGCTTCCTTGCCCCTTTCTTAAATACCAGAGTGGCATTTGCAATCTTCCACTCCTCCGGAACAATGCCAGAATCTATTGACTTTTGAAAGATCATTGCTAATGCCTCCGCGATCTCCACAGCTACTTCCTTCAAAACACAAGGGTGCATTCCATCTGGTCCTGGAGATTTATCTACCCTTAGACTATTCAGCTTCCTGAGTACTTTCTCTGTCGTAATTGTGACTGCGCACACTTCTCTTCCCTGACACCCTTGAGTGTCCGGTGTACTGCTGATATCTTCCTCAGTGAGGATTCATTTCCTCAGCCATCTCCTTATCTCCCATTACAATTTCTCCAGCATCATTTTCTATCGGTCCTATATCCACTCTCACCTGTTTTTTATTCATTATTTACTTGAAAAAGCTTTTAGTATCTTCTTTGATATTATTTGCTAGCTTCTTTTTATAGTTCATCTTTTTTCCTTTTAATGGCCTTCTTAGTTTCCTTTTGTAACCTTTTAAAAACTTCCCAATCCTCTGTCTTCCCACTAATTTTTGCTTCCTTGAATGCCCTCTCGCTTTTACTTTGGCTTTGACTTCTCTTGTCAGCCACGGTCGCAACCTTTTTCCATTCGAAAATTTCTAATTTTTTGGAATATATCTGTCTTGCACCTTCCTCACTTCTCGCATAAACTCCAGCCACTGCTGCTCTGCCGTCCTCCCGCTAGTGTCCCTTTCCAGTCAAATTTGGCCAGTTCCTCTCTCATGCCACTGTAATTTCCTTTACTCCACTGAAATACCGACACATCGGATTTCGGCTTCTCTTTCTCAAATTTCACAGTGAACTCAATCATATTATGATCACTGCCTCCTAACGGTTCCTTCACCTCAATCTCTCTAATCACCTCTGGTTCATTACACAATATCCAATCCAGTACCTCTGATCCCCTAGTGGGCTCAACAACAAGCTGTTCTGAAAAGCCATCTCGTAGACATTCTACAAATTCTCTGTCTTGAGATCCAGTGTTGACCTGATTTTCCCAATCCACTCGCATGTTAAAATCCCCCACAATTATCATAACACTGCTCTTCTGGCAAACGTTTTCTATTTCCTGTTGTAATTTGTAGTCCACCTCACTGCAGCTGTTAGGAGGCCTGTAGATAACTGCCATCAGGGTCCTTTTACCCCTGCGATTTCTTAGCTCAACCCATAAAGATTCTTCCGATCCTACGTCACCTCTTTCTAATGATTTAATATCATTTCTTACCAATAAAGCCATGCCACCCCCTCTGCCTACCTGCCTATCCTTCCGATACACCGTGTATCCTTGGACGTTCAGCTATCAGAGACATGCATCCTTTAGCCACGTCTCAGTGATGGCCACAAAATTATACCTGCCAATCTGTAGCTGTACGACAAGATCAGCCACCTTATTCCTTATGCTGTGTGTATTTAAGTATAACACCTTAAGTCCAGTATTTGATACTTTTTGCATTGATTGCACTGCAACTCATCCCAGTGGCTGCAAATTTGCCACATCACATGCCTGTCCTTCCTGACATCTTTACTGCTCACTATCTTAGATTTATTTCTGTTTTCCCCCTCCTCCACTCTATCACTCCGATTCCCATCCCCGTGCCAAATTAGTTTAAACCCTCCCTAACAGCTCTATTAAACATTCCCGCTATGGTTCAGGTGTAACCCGTCCTTTTTGAACAGGTAATACTTCCCCCTGAAGAGATCCCAATGATCCAAGAATCTGAAGCCCTGCCCCCTGCGCCAGTCTCTCAGCCACGCATTCATCAGCCTGATCCTACTATTCTTGCCCTCGCTAGCACGTCCAGAGGTAGCAATCCTGAGATTACTACCCTGGAGGTCCTGCTTCTCAGCTTCCTTCCTAACTCCCGGAAATCTCTCTTCAGGACCTCCTCCCTTTTCCTCTCTATGTCATTGGTACCAACATGTACCAAGACAGCTGGCTGCTCGCCCTCTCCCTTCAGAATATTCTGGACCCGATCCGAGACATCCCGTACCCTGGCACCTGGGAAGCAGCACACCATGCGGGTATCTCTACCAGGCTCACAGAATCTTCTGTCTGTTCCCCTGACTATGGAATCCCCTCTGACTACCGCATTCCTCTTCTCCCTCCTTCTCTCCTGCACAACAGCGCCAGGCTCAGTGCCAGAGACCCGGTCATCGTGGCCGTCCCCTGTCAGGTCATCCCCCTCAACAGCGTCCGAAATGATATACTTGTTGCTGAAGGGGGCAGCCACAGGGGTGCTCTCCACTATCCGGGCATTTCCCTTCCCTCTCCTGACAGTCACACAGTTTTCTGACCCCTGTAGCCTAGGGATGACTACCTCCCTGTAGCTCCTGTCTATCACCGCTTCATTTTCTCTAATAAGCAGTAGGTCATCAAGCTGCAGCTCCAGATCCCTAACACGGTCTCCGAGGAGCTGAATCTCGGTTCACCTGGTGCAGATGTGGCTATCAGGGTGGCTGGAGGTCTCCCAGGATTCCCACATCTGACACCCTGAACAAAGCACTAACCCTGCAGACATGCTACCTAATTCTACAGGAATGAAACAAAGAAAGATAGCTCTACTCACCCACAAACTTCGCCAAGCACACAAACCTTTTAAACCGTTAGCTAATGTGCCCTGCTGTTCCCCCGTCCGTCCGGGCCGATTTGCCAAGGGGAAAGAAAGAGTTGGTGCCTCGCTCTCGCCTCTTCCCGTTACTGCCTAAGCCTGTTGAGCCAAAGCCCTACACTCTGCTGCCACCCACTCCGCTGCCCGCTCTATAGGGTGGTCATCTTTTTAAACTCTCCGCGCTGTCCTGCACAGTCTCGCCGTTCTTGAACGCAAAGTTTTTTACAGAACTGCCTTCCTTCAGAATTTAGCTCCCACGCCGCCCTTCTTGTCCCAATCTAAAAAAACACCTTCAGTCCTGTATTCATCAGCCTATTCCACACTGTCCACATGAAATTCAGCAAGGCCTTTGATGTCGATGATAGACCACACTTGGAGCATTGTCTGCATTTCCGGTTCCCGAATATGGGGAGGATGTCATTACACTGGACAGGAGGCTTCAGGAGGATGTTACCAGGACTGGGGGCTTGGGTTAAAAGCTGAGAGTGGATAAGCTTGGGCTATTCAGCTGTAGTGTCGGATGTTCAGGTATGACCCCTTATCAAGGTAAATAATTAATTAGGAGCTTAAATAACGTTTCTTTTTCCAAGAAATGGGAGTACAGAACCAGAGGCCTCAGATTGAATGTGAGACGGGAAATTTTACTGAGTGGTCTATCGGGTAACATTCTCATAGAGAGGGAGATTGGTAAATGGAATTTGCCCTCAGACGCTGTAGAAACAGGTAAAAATAAAATATTTTAAAATAAATTTGGGCAGGTACACAGATGGGAAATGGTTAGAGGGATGGGGGGGGGGGGGGGGCGGCAAACACACACAAATGGACCATGCTCAAGAAGACATCTTAGTCTTGCAGATTGATGAAGTGGGCCGTGAGTTCAACATCCATCAAACCCTCCCAGATCATCCTCCTGAGGAATCTCACCCCGGAGTCTGTCTGTGAAGTGTTGATGTCACGTCATGTCAGAGGGCAGCTCAGTGCCACAGAACAGACAAACTGGGTAAGGACGGCAGATTTCAATCCTAAATGGGAATTTGTGCATGTTTCTGTGGCCGTGTGTCACACTTGATTGAGTTGTTTAAATGAATAAATGACTGTCTCTGAAGAGATTGGATTCCAGGATACTGAGGGAAATACCAACGTACATTGCTGAGGCTCTGACTACAATCTGCCAGTCCTTCCTCTGTGTGTGTGTGTGAGGGAGCTTTGCCAGGCCAGTTATACTGTGTGTGCTTCTCCCGAGATGAAATCTTGACCCATGTCAATGCTTGTTGGTGTGTCCGAGCTCATTCTCACAATGCTTCAATGTAGTGGTCTGATCACCATAAGACATAGGAGCAGAATTAGGCCATTTGCCTATCGAGTCTGCTCCGCCATTCAATCATGGCTGATCCTTTTTTTCCCTTCTCAGCCCCACTACCTGGTCTTCTCCCCGTATCCTTTGATGCTGTGTCCAATCTAGAACCTATCAAGCTCTGCCTTATATACATACAAGTTCCACAAATTCACCAGCCGCTGGCTCAAATTTATCCGCATCTGTTTTAAATAGACCCCCCTCTATCGTGAGGCTGTGCCCTCTTGTCCTAAACTCCACCACCATGGGAAACATCCTTTCCACATCTACTCTGTCTAGGACTTTCAACATTCGAAAGGTTTCAATGAGATCCCCCCCTCATCTTTCTAAATTCCAGCGAGTACAGACACAGAGCTATCAAACGTTCCTCATATGATAACCCTTTCATTCCTGGAATAATCCTCATGAAATGAACCTTCTGCAATGCCAGCACATCTTTTCTCAGATGAGGAGCCCAGAACTGTTCACAACACTCAAGGTGAGGCTTGAGCCTCAGCATCACATCCCTGCTCTTGGATTGAATGCTATTCTAAACCACAGATTAAAATCCAGGAGCAACAGGCTCTGGGACAGCTTCTTCAACCAGGCCATCAGACTCATTAACTCATGTGGACACAACTGTATTTCTACGTTATATTAACCAGCCTGTTGTACATATTATTCATCATAAATTACTATAAATTGCACATTGCAATTTAGACGGAGATGTAACGTAAAGATTTTTAATCCTCATGTATATGAAGGATGTAAGTGATAAAATCAATTCAATTCAAATCAATTTCATGTTTAATTTTTTCATCCCAATCATTCTTTCAGTTCCTCTCTGTAGATATTTAAAAGCTTCCCAATCCTCTGTCTTCCTACTATTTTTTTGTTTTGTTGTCTGCCCTCTCTTTTGCCTTTACATTAACTTGTCTTCCCTTGTCAGCCACAGTTTTACTATTTTGCCATTTGAGTATTTATTTATTTTTGGAATACACCTATCCTTCACCTTCCTCATTTTCCAAGAAACTGACACCATTTCTGCTCTGCTCTCATCCCTGCCAGCATCTCCTTCCAATTTCCTGCCAACTCCTCTCTCAGACGACTGTAATTTCTTTCACTTCTCTGAAATACTACAATGTCAGACTTTACTTTCTCCTTATCAAATTTCAAGTTGGTCTCAGTCACGTTGTGAGCACTGCCTCCTAAGGTTTCTTTTAACTACTCTCCTCTGGTTCAATACATAACACCCAATCCAGTAGAGCTGTTCCCCGAGTAGGCTCAACGACAAACTGCTCTAGAAAGCCATCACATTGCATTCAACAAACTCACTCTCTTGAGATCCTTTACCAACCTGATTTTCCCAATTGACCTGCATGTTGAAATCTCCCATGATTATTATAACATTCTCCTTTTCTTCAGCCTTTTCTATTTCCAGTTGTAATCTGTGGTCCTCTCAACTGTTGGGAGGCCTGTATATGACTGCTGTCAGTGGCATTTTTACTTTTGCAGTTCCTTACCTCAACCCACATGATTCAACATCTTCCAATCCTATGTCACATCTTGCTGCTGATTTACCAGCAGAGCCACGCCACCCCCTCACCCGACCTTCTTATACCTCCGATACATTGTGTAACCTTGAACATTCAGCTCCCAACTACAACCATTCTTCAGCCACGATTCCGTGATGGCCACAACATCATACCTGACAATCGGTAATAGTGCAACAAGATCATCCACCTTATTTCTCATACTCCATGCATTGAGATATAACACTTAGTGTACTGTATCTGCTACCCTTTTTAATTCTGCATCCCTAATGCACTGATACTCACCCTGCTGGCTGCAATTGTGTCCTCGCATCTGTCCGCCCTATCTGACAGTCTGACTGCACGCTATCTTTGCATTTTTACCATCAGTCCTATCCCTTCACTCCAGTTCCAACCCCTCACCCCACCAAATTAGTTTAAACCCTCCCCAACAACTCTATCAAACCTCTCTGTGAGAATATTGTTCTCCCTCGGGTCGAGGTGGGACCCATCCCTTTTGAGTAGGTCATTCCTCCACCAGAACAGATCCCAATGATCCAAGAACCTGAATCCCTGTCCCCAGCACCATCTTCTCAGCCATGTCTATCTGTCAAATTATCCTGTTTCAACCCTCACCAGCACGTGGCACAGGCAGCAATCCAGAAATCACAACCCTGGGGGTGCTGCTTCTGAGCTTTCTACCAAGCTCTCCAAATTCTATTTTCAGGACCTCTTTGCTTTTACTTCCAATGTCATTGTCCCAAAATTTACCAAGATATCTGGCTCTTTTCCCTCCCTCTCTAAAATGCTGCAGACACGATTCGAGGCATCCCTGACCCTGGCACCCAGGAGGCAACATACCATTCGAGTGTCCCGTTCACATCAATAGATTCTCCTGTCTGTTCCCCTGATGATTCAGTCCCCGATCACGACCACTTCCCTCTTCTGCCTCTAACAACAGTGAGAGATGCTGATCCGGAAGGTGGAAGACCTGTGTCAGTCAGAGTCTGCACTCACAGGGCACATGCAGGACTTGTGTATTTTCCTGACAATCCCTGTCACCACACTGATACCCGCTTTTATTCCCTACAATATTATCATCAGTATTAAATTCCCAGCTCCTCTGGTAGATCCAAACTCATGTCCTGGTGTGTTAGTGCATTTGCCTGGGATCGGAACACAGTGGTTTATTTGACAGTCCCGTGTATTGGTTGTATTGTGACCCTGTGTTGTTGTGTCCAGGGGTCTGACATCTCCAGCTGACCATGTGACAGTGATGTCTCCCAGTCGGTGGGGTTGATGTGGAATAAAGTTCCCCTTCAGCCCAGTATTACAGACAATCTTTGCCTCAAATTGGAACTAAATTGAGCTTCATAAACAAGGAGAAATGAAACTTTATAAGTTTTACCTCGATTATTAGCATCAAGCGTTTCTCTCAGCACTGTTTTCAACAAATAGAGGTGATCGAATTTTTCAACTGGTAGGGTCTCATCTGTCACTGACAATTCCTGGATATCGTCATTAATCCTGTAAATATTAAACTGCTGGTTATAAATTGCTATTCTGAACTATTTTACAAATCCATTCAGGGTTTTAGTAAAGAGCCTGTCCTACCTTCTGTTCCGACGAGCTTCCTCCTGAAATAAATAAAACACAAATCTGATTAGACTTGGATTTACAGTCCACATCCTGAATTTCATCCAAATCATTACAAGGTGTTGAAAATTCCCACTCCCACAGTCACCCATACACACGGACAATACAGAACCACCGGGTAACTTACAAGGAAAGTTTCTGAATGTCAGTCCATTACTGAGAGTATGAAACTTACAGGGAAGACAGGACAGGCTGTGCATTATCATCTGGATATGACGTCAGTGTAATAGGATGGAGGAATTTAAGATCAGTGATGTATGTGATTGTGTGCGGGTGGAGGAAGTACCTCTATTTATGGGGACACTCGTGGGGAGATGTAATTCCAGATGGATTTTAACAAATTCCACAAGAAATTTAGTGAGGAGGATGTGGAACTCGCTGCCACAGGAGTGGTTGAAATGGAACAGCAGAGATTGAATGTAATGGGGAGCCTGGATAAAGACGTGAGGGACCAGAGATTTCGGGGCACTGTTGCTGGTTATGGTGAGTAGGTGGCAGGAGGATTGTGAAGCAGGGAAATTGAGAGGAGAAAATGGGCCGAATGGCCTGGTTATGTTTTGAACGATTGAACGTTCATTTGAATGTTATCTGTAAAAGTAAAGAGACAGTAATAGTTTCCCTAATCTGATGGAAACCGGATACAGAACATAAGTCTGATGTGTGGGTCAAATTCTTTGTTCTCACTGATTGACAGAGAGACCCTCACACCCACCGCACCAGACACACTCTCAGCCTATGACTGGAACTTGGAGTTAATGAGAGTTTTAGAAGATATTTAATGCAGAATTAAGGACACTGTCAGCAGCTCTGTGTTATGATCAGAGTAAATAATTTCAGAGAGATTTGCATTCTGTCCTGGGATGTGCAGATTTTGTGGAAGTCCAATTTTGGGACAATAGACAATAGGTGCAGGAGTAGGCCATTTGGCCCTTCTAGCAACACCGCCATTCAATGTGATCATGGCTGATCGCACACAATCAGTACCCTGTACCTGCCCTCTCCCCATATCCCTTGACCCCGCTATCTATAAGAGCTCTATCTAACTCTCTCTTGAAAGCATCCAGAGACTTGGCCTCCACTGCCTTCTGGGGCGGAGCATTCAACATATCCACCACTCTCTGGGTGAAAAAGTTTTTCCGCATCACTCCTGCCTCCAGCGTGTCCAATCCCTTAATAATCTTATTATTATGGGACAACAACAACCCTGAATAGATGCATCAATTGTCTGGTGAGAAACAGTTTACTGCCATTTGTAAATGCTGTGTGTAGGAGCAACACGTCTGTTTTCTGTCTGCATTGTATTCTGTGTTATGTGTTTATTATGGTAACTCGTCACGTGAGTGCAGGCATGGTAAAAGCGAAGGGAAAAAGTTACGTATCTGTACTTTGTTCTGGGCAGTTTTGAGCTGGGGATGGGCGGATGTCATTCTGTTCTTGACCGCTGTGTTGCAACTTACTTTACAATGAACTACCCAGAAGTTTCATCGCTTCAAGATTGTATTTTCCTAATGAAGGACTGAAAGCGTATCTTGGACATTTTGAAATGTCATTATTGGAGTGATGGGAGGGCGCATCATGCAAGTATAACAACTTGTGTGAGGTCGCCAGCAGCGACAATTGATTTGTTAGAATTGGCCGCTGTGCTGTGTTTATTTCAAATATACCACTGTTCATTTAGTTCAATTTGACAGAAACAAATTGAAATATAATCCCTCACCTTGAGAAATATCACACTGTCTTTATGATCCATCTGTTCCTTTAACTTAGTGATTTCCTCCTGAATAATCCTTATATTCTCTTGAATCTCCCGAAGATTTTTCTCCATTGGATTGAGAATCCTCTTCTCTTCTTCCCTGAGATCCCTGAGTAAGCTCTGCTCTTTCTCAGTGATAATATGGCGCAGTTCAGCAAACTGGGATGTGACGTGGGAATGAAGGCTGTGTGACTGTTCCTGTTGAATGAAAGGTGAAGATTAATTTACTGTATTTCTGTGTGTATTTCCTGATAACATTAAGGAGACCATTTGGTCCATTAATGTCTGTGCTAGCTCTGAAACATTCCCGTCAATCCCATTCACTCACGTTTTCCTGAAACCTATTCTCCCCATTGACCCATTTACTCCCACCTGATTCACATACCCCCACCTTCACATGGTTAACTGTAATTAACTGTTCATCCAGCATGTCCTTGGGATGTGTCTGAAACTGTCATGGCCACAGGGAGAGCATGCAAACTCCACACAGACAGCAGCAGAGATCAGGATCGAACCCAGGTCACTGGAGCTGCGATACTCGGCTACTCTGCATTAAATGGAGCAAAATTCGACAGTAATATCAGAAATTCCGCTCAGGAAGCCTCACCCGAACTCCGGAAATCTTCTCTTTCTGTTGCTGCTCCTTTTCCTGGAAGTCTGATTTCTTTTTTGTGAGAGAGTCTAAGTAAGATTTTAGTTGATCCTGGAAGTCAGAGAGTGAAGGAAATAGAAACAAAGATGCATCAAAAGAAACAGGTGATCGAACCCGATTATCACACAAAATGCAGGAGGAACTCAGTGAGTCAGGCAGCATCTATTCAGGGGAAATAAACAGTCGGTGTTTCGGGATGAGACCCTTCATTAGGACTGGGAAGGAATGGGACAGAAGCCAGAATAAAAAGGTTGGGGATGAGAACCAGCTGACAGGTGACGGGTGAGACAACGTGAGGGGGAACGTGGGGAAGGGTGATGAAGTGAGAAGCTGGGAGGGGACAGGTGGAAGAGGTAAAAGGCTGGAGAAGAAGGAATCTAATACGAGAGGACAATCGACCATGGAAGAAACGGGAGGAACTGGGCTGTTTGCGGCCCTGAATGGTGACGAGGGAGGAGGTGAGGAGTCAGGTGTAGCACTTGTCCCGCTTGCAGGTGTCGGTACCAGGAGGGAGATCAGTGGGGAGGAGCGAGTAGATCAGGGCGATACAGGACGCAGAGCGCGATCCGAATAGAGAGCGGAGAGTTGCGGGGTGCGGAGGTGGGCTGTGGGACGGAGAGATGCTAGAATCCCGTTAGAGATGGGAGAAGTTGCAGAGAATGATGTGTTGGTTATGGAAGCTCGTCTGATTGTATGTAGGACAAAGGAAATGTGTTTAGTATGAAATTAACGTTAGTTTTTACCTTGTAGATTTTAACAGCTTCTTTAATCGGCTTGAAGCGGTGCTCTCTGTGTTCCTGCGCCACAGCACAGATCAGACAGATCAGTGTCTTGTCCGTTTCACAAAACAGCTTCAGTTCTTCCTCATGTTCCTCGCAGTGACGTTTACTTTCCTTCCCTTTCGGATTCAGGTTTAGATTTCGAGCTTTTTCAGCCAGATTTGTTAAGGCCCGATTCACCCTGAGGGTGCGGTCAGCAAACACCGCTCTACACTCCGGGCAGGAGTTTCTCTCCTCCCTTTCCCAACACCGTGTGATACAAGAGCGACAGAAGTTGTGTCCACACTCCAGTATAACCGGATCGGTGAAGAAATCCAGGCAGACGGGACAAATTGCCTCCTCGGTCCAACTCTCGGCCGGTCCTTTCGAAGCCATGTTAACTCCCAGCACTTCCTGATTCAGAATGCTTTCACTTTCCGGGAGCTGCTGATCCCCTGCAGTACCGCGATTGTCCACTACGCGCGCTGCAGACTCGGAATGAAAATGGTTTTACTGGATGTGATCAGTGGAAATTCTGGTTAGTGTGGGATCAAAAACACATTAAACGGGCAACAGATAAGAAAACGCCATGGACTGTCTAAGCCCGGCTACTAGCGGAGGAGGGTTGGCCGTAGGGCTAGCAACCCCATCTCTTAAAAACCCAGTGCGACAAAAACGTCAGCTGAATCTCCAAAGGCATCATCCCTGCGGTCGGAAGGACCTTCCCCTGGAAGATGATTGAAGTCCTGCGCTGAAAGGAGAAGCCATGTATCCACCCTGGGGTGGTTCACTACTACAATAACTGTGAGGTTTCCTCAGCCAACCCGGCCACTCCCTGTCCAGTGTAGAGGATCCCTGTAGTTCCAATGGTGTCCCTGTAGACTGGAATGTGCCAGTCGACAGCATTCCTGTACGACAGGAGTTCCCAAACTATTTTATGCGAAGGACCAATACCAGTAACCGTGGACCCCACGTTGGGAACCGCAGCTCTCCGGACATCTCGATGTAATGGCAGGCCAACAAGTTTCGAGCGTCTTTCTCCGAGGTGATGATCTTCCAGCAGCACTCGCTGTCCGTTTTCCTGCGCGTCCTGGGAACAGCCCGAGGATCAGTCAGCCTTCTGTCACGCAGCTGCTGTGGCACAGGCCCTTGCATCTTTCTCCACAGATCTTCGCCAGCCCACAGTCCGCAAAGAGGTGAGTGACCGTCTCGTCTCCACTGCAGTCATCTCGGGGCAGCGCGCTGTGGGAGTGATCTCCGGGCATGCAGCAAGGATCAGAATGGGTGGGGCCCTCTCGTCTCCACTGCAGTAATCTCGGGGCAGCGCGCTGTGGGAGTGATCTCCGGGCATGCAGCAAGGATCAGACTGGGAGGGCCCCTCTCGCCTCCTCTGCAGTAATCTCGGGGCAGCGCGCTGTGGGAGTGATCTCCGGGCATGCAGCAAGGATCAGACTGGGAGGGACCCTCTCGTCTCCACTGCAGTAATCTCGGGGCAGCGCGCTGTGGGAGTGATCTCCGGGCATGCAGCAAGGATCAGACTGGGAGGGGCCCTCTCGTCTCCACTGCAGTAATCTCGGGGCAGCGCGCTGTGGGAGTGATCTCCGGGCATGCAGCAAGGATCAGACTGGGAGGGACCCTCTCGTCTCCACTGCAGTAATCTCGGGACAGCGCGCTGTGGGAGTGATCTCCGGGCATGCAGCAAGGATCAGACTGGGAGGGACCGTCTCTTCTCCACTGCAGTAATCTCGGGGCAGCGTGCTCTGGGAGTGATTTCCGGGCATGCAGCAAGGATCAGACTGGGAGGGGTCCTCTCGTCTCCACTGCAGTAATCTCGGGGCAGCGCGCTCTGGGAGTGATCTCCGGGCATGCAGCAAGGATCAGACTGGGAGGGGCCCTCTCATCTCCACTGCAGTAATCTCGGGGCAGCGCGCTGTGGGAGTGATCTCCGGGCATGCAGCAAGGATCAGACTGGGAGGGGCCCTCTCGTCTCCACTGCAGTAATCTCGGGGCAGCGCGCTGTGGGAGTGATCTCCGGGCATGCAGCAAGGATCAGACTGGGAGGGGCCCTCTCGTCTCCGCTGCAGTAATCTCGGGGCAGCGCGCCGTGGGAGTGATCTCCGGGCATGCAGCAAGGATCAGACTGGGAGGGACCCTCTCGTCTCCACTGCAGTAATCTCGGGGCAGCGCGCTGTCGGAGTGATCTCCAGGCATGCAGCAAGGATCAGACTTGGAGGGGCCCTCTCGTCTCCACTGCAGTAATCTCGGGGCAGCGCGCTGTGGGAGTGATCTCCGGGCATGCAGCAAGGATCAGACTGGGAGGGACCCTCTCGCCGCCAGACAGGCGAGGTCTTGCTGCCCGTTGGTGAGATCTGGTGAGGAGGCATTCTGCCAGATGGTCCGGACTGTCTGCTCAGGGAACCACTCCACTGTGTCCATCCAGTCCTTCTCCTGCGGTAACTGCAGGACATTCCGTGCTGACCACTGTCTGGTGTTCTTGTGGTCAAAGCTGCTGGTCTGAAAGAACTGTCACCAATTTCATTAACACAAGGTTCACATGGAGAAGCTTCCTGATTGAGACAGACACACTCTCACAGGGTATTTACAGGGTAGGGGCAGGAATGATGTTTCTGCTGGCTGGGCAGTGGAACCAGGGATCACAGACTCAATATCCGAGGTCACCTCAGCAGGACTGAGATGAGGAGAAATTTCCCCAAAACAATGCAGTGAATATTTGGAGTTTACTCCACAAGTTTTCTAAATTAAACGGACATATTTTGGGGCTCGGCGATGTTGGGAACTTTGCAGGAAAGTGGCGCTGAGGTTAAAGGGCAGCCATGTTCCGAGTGAGGGGCAGAACAGCGCAACGGGCCGAATGGCAACGCCCGCTCCTGTTCCTTATTTCCTAAATCACGAGTTCACCTTTGCGCCTTGTTCTCCCTTGGTCTTCAGCCGTTCGGATTGCACAGGGGAGCGGTGAGAGCTCCGGAGATCCATCGGCAGCCGCTGCGGTTATTTCATGCTCTTGTTATTTATCCTGTTTCTCCATATTTGCATTTTTTTTTTCTAAATTTTATTTAAATTTTTAAATGATTACAAGTGAAGAAAAAAAAGATATGTGACCCTTCCCCCCTCCCCTTAATCCCTCCCCCCTAACTACCCTATATAAAAAAAAATTAAGAAAGAAAGAAAAGAAAGAAAGAAAAAGTGCCTGGTTGTTGGTAGGTCTCCACATGCTCCATGGAGTTCTTAATAGCTTTAGTATATATATTTATTTTTTTTTTTCCCAAGTAGCCATTAATTTTCTCTTCAGAGCACCTATATATTTAATCCTGTCTTTTGTAAATAAGGGCCCCAAATTTTCAAAAATGTTTCATATTTATCTCTTAAGTTGTAAGTAATTTTTTCTAATGGAATACAGCCATAGATTTCTTTTTTCCAACAATCTATACTTAAATATGTATCTGATTTCCAAGTAATTGCAATAGCCTTTTTGGCTACAGCCAGCGCTATTTTTATAAATTCTTTCTGATATTTATTAAGTTTGAGTTTTGGTTTTGTCCCTTCAATATCACCTAGTAAAAGTAATATTGGATTATGAGGAAGTTTTATTCCCGTAATTTGTTCCAATAAAAGTCTTAAATTTGTCCAAAAAGGTTGAATTTTAGAGCAAGACCATGTAGAATGTAAAAATGTACCAGTTTCTTGGTTACATCGGAAACACTGATCAGATAAACTTGGATTTAATTTATTTATTTTTTGTGGTGTAATATATAATTGATGTAAAAAATTATATTGCACTAATCTTAACCGAACATTTATTGTATTTGTCATACTGTCAAGACACAGTCTTGACCAATTTGTTTCTTCAATTTTAATATTCAAATCACTTTCCCATTTTTGTCTTGACTTGTGGACTCCTTGTTTAGTTGCCTGGTTTTGAATCAAATTATACATACAAGATATAAATTTTTTAATATTTCCTTTTTGAATTAAAATTTCTATTTCTTTAGATTTCGGCAGTAACATTGTTTGACCTAGTTTTTCTCTTATATAAGCCCTTAATTGAAAGTAACAAAATAAAGTGTTATTTGATATTTTATATTTATTCTTTAGTTGATCAAATGACATTAATATACCTCCTTCAAAACAATCTCCTATATATTTAATCCCTTGTTGAAACCAATTATATAAAAGTTGATTATCCATTGTAAAAGGAATAAGTCTATTTTGAATTAAAGATCTCTTTGCTAATAAAGATTTTTTTGTCTCATCATCAACATTTATCTTATTCCATAAATCAATCAAATGTTTTAATATAGGAGATTCTTTCTTTTCCCGTATCCATTTAGATTCCCATTTATATATAAAATCTTCTGGTACGTTTTCTCCTATTTTGTCCATTTCTATTCTAATCCATGCCGGTTTATCTTTCTCAAAAAAAGATGCAATAAATCTAAGTTGATTTGCTTTATAATAGTTCTTAAAATTTGGAAGTTGTAACCCTCCTAGATCAAATTTCCATGTCAATTTTTCCAACGATATTCTTGACATCTTACCTTTCCAAAGAAACTTCCTCACATATTTATTTATCTCTTGAAAAAACTTCTGGGGTAATTGTATTGGTAATGATTGAAATAAATATTGTAGTCTAGGGAATATATTCATTTTTATAGTATTTACTCTACCTACTAATGTTATTGGTAATGCCATCCATTTATCAAGATCCTCCTGAATTTTTTTTAAAAGTGGTAAATAGTTTAATTTATATAAGTTTTTTATGTCATTATCAATTCTTATACCTAAATATTTTATACCATTTGCCGGCCATCTAAATTGAGTTATTAATCGACATTGACTATAATCTCCATTAGTAAGAGGTAAAATTTCGCTTTTATCCCAATTTACTTTATAACCTGATATTTTCCCATATTCTTCTAGTCTATAAGATAATTTACCCAATGAATGTAATGGATCTGTTAAATAAAGTAGAACATCATCAGCAAATAAATTAATCTTATATTCTTCCTGATTAACTCTAAAACCCTTAATATCTGGATCCATTCTGATTAATTCAGCTAATGGCTCTATTGCCAACACAAACAAAGCAGGTGACAATGGACAACCTTGCCTAGTTGATCTTGTTAACTGAAATGGTGTCGAAATTTGACCATTCGTCACTACTTTAGCTTTGGGATTAGTATTCAAGGCGTTAATCCATCTTATAAATGGTGTTCCTAATCCATATTTTTCCAATACCTTGAATAAAAAATCGTCTGATCACTCTCCTTTAATAATGACAATGATTATGATAGATAAAGAGGAATCAATTTATAGATGGAGATTTAACTCAATTTTACTAAAACGACAGGATTTCTGTGATTTTATGAAAAAACAAATTCAGTTCTTTTTAGATACAAATTTACATTCAGTTGATGATAAATTCATACTGTGGGAAACAATGAAGGCATATTTGAGAGGTCAGATAATAAGTTATACTTCTAAAATTAAGAAGGAATATATGATAGAAATAGATCAACTGGAAAAAGAGATTATAAAATTAGAAAAAGAATCTCAAAGAAATATGACAGAAGAAAAACGAAGACAACTTATCAATAAGAAGTTAAAATACAATACACTCCAGACATATCGAACAGAAAAAGCAATTATGAGAACTAAACAGAGATATTATGAACTAGGTGAAAGATCACATAAGGTCCTTGCATGGCAATTAAAAACAGATCAGGTTTCCAAAACAATAAATGCAATCCGAACAAAAGTGAATGAGGTTACTTATAAGCCTCTAGAAATTAATGAGGCTTTTAAGAACTTTTATTCTGAGTTGTATAAATCAGAATCAAAAAATGATGATGCTAAGATAGAAAGATTTTTAGCACAAATAACTCTTCCAAAATTAGATATGGAAGAACAGAAGGGATTAGGTATGCCTTTTACAGTGAAGGAAGTTGAAGAAGCTCTAGGATCACTTCAAAGTAATAAATCCCCAGGAGAAGATGGTTTTCCGCCTGAATTTTATAAAAAGTTTAAAGATTTATTAATTTCTCCTTTTATGGAGTTAATACATCAAGCGGAAAGAACACATAGACTTCCAGAATCTTTTTCAACAGCTGTTTTAATAGTGTTGCCAAAAAAAGATAGAGATCTTCTAAAACCAGCATCATATAGACCTATTTCTTTATTAAATACTGATTATAAAATAATAGCAAAAATCTTATCTAATAGATTATCTAAATGTTTACCAAAATTAGTGCATATGGATCAAACAGGATTTATCAAAAATAGACAATCGGCAGATAACGTAACCCGATTAATTAGTATAATCCATTTAGCGCAAAAGAGGGAAGAAATGAGTGTGGCAGTTGCTTTAGATGCAGAAAAAGCGTTTGATAGATCCATATTTGCATTTGCACAGTTTGTTACCTTCAGCTCTCTGGCTGATCTTTCTCTGCCTGCTTCTGTTATGGTCACTATTCTATACATTTTCTAAGTATGTCCGCAGGAAAATGCTTCTCGAGGTTGTATGTGGTGACTTAGCTGTACTCTGATAATAAATTTTACCTTGAAATTTGAGTTTCGGGGATTTTCCTTTGCTCCTGAGAACAAACTGTGAGTGACATCTCCAGCTCCCAGCAGCAGCCCGTCCTCACACACTCACAGCCAATCAGCGATCACCGCTGTGAAAAGGATGCTCTCATTGGCTGAGGCGAGTCAATGGGCGGTACGCTGAGCGCCCGGCCGGGCTGGAGTTTGGAACCGGGACTGAGTGAGGCCGGAGACCGGGAGCTGCGCCTCGGGTTTCGGCTGCACCACCGGCGGGTCTTGAATCCTTTCGAAGGCAGAGCTGAAGAGACCGGCGGAGATTCCGTGAGATGTTTCAGCTACACGGAGGGCGCCCGGCCTTTCCCCGCCGAGGATCGGGGCCTGTTGTCTGGAGTTGTCTCCCAGACCCGTCCCTTCCTGCTGGGAGACGGGAGCTGCCACGCAGCGGCTGCCGATGGATCTCCGGAGCTCTCACCGCTCCCCTGTGCAATCCGAACGGCTGAAAACCAAGGGAGAACAAGGCGCAAAGTTAAACTCGTGCTTTAGAAAATATCAGAATACCCGATCTTTGACATCAGCGCCACTTTCCTGAAACGTTCCCATCATCGCTGAGCCCCTAAATTTGACTTTAAGTTTAGGAAACGTGGAGAATATTCCAAATATTCACCACAATCTGGGTGAGGAAATTTCTCCGGATCTCAGCCCTGCTGAGCTGACCTCGAATTTCGAGCCTGTAAACCCTTGTTCAACCCCCCCCCCCCCCGCCAGGGAAAACATAATTCCTGCCCCTACCCTGTCAATACCCTGTGAGTCTGTGTCTGTTTCAGTCAGACCACCTCTTATTTCTCTTGTTTTGAGATAGGCCCAATCATTGTAATCTCTCTGAGGACACGACCACAACCCAAAATCAATCTGGGAAACTTCTTCATTCCCTTTATCCGGTAGACTGCCTCTGGGACGAGGACCAGGCCTGTGCACAGTGTTCTATGCAGGCTCTCACCAGGACCCCATATACCTTCAGATGAGCTTTTTATTCTTGCATTAGACTATAAGACCATTTTCCCTATCATGTCTGCTCAGCCATTTCATCATGGCCGATCCATTTTTCCTCTCTGCAGCAATCGCCTGTCTTCCCCCCGTATCCCGTCATGCCCTGACCAATCAAGAATCAATCAACCTCCATCTAAAAATACATAATGAATTGGCCTCGCAAGCTGCCTGAGGCAAAGATTTCCGCAGATTCAGTTCTCCCTGCTACAGAAATTCTCCTCATCTCTGTTCCAAAAGGACAGCCTTCTATTTTGAGTCTGTGTCCTTAGACATGCCCACCAGAGGAAACACCTTCTCCACGTTGACTCCATCACGCTCTCTCAGTATTCAATAGGTTTCAATTAGGTCACCCCTCATTCTTCTGAATTCCGGTGAATTCAGACCCAGAGCCATCGAACGATTTTCATATAACAAGCCATTTAATCCTGGAGTCATTTTCATGAACCACATTTGAAATCTTTACAATTTCAGCACACCCTTTCCAAGATAAGGGGCACAAAACTGCTCTCAATACAAGTGAGGCCTCACCAGTGCTTTATAAATACTCAACTTTACATATTTGCATTTATAGTCTTGTTCTCTTCAAATGAATGGTGATATCGCATAAGCCTTCTTCACCACAGACTCCTGCAAATTAACCTTCAGGGAATCCTGAAGGACTCCCAAATCCCTTTGCATCTCAATTTTTGAAATTTCTCCCCATTTAGAAAATAGTCTATAAGACCAGAAGAATCATATGACATAAGAGCAGAATGAGGCCATCTGGCCCATCGAGTCTTCTCCACCATCAATCATGGCTCATCCTTTGTTTTAAATCTCCTCCTCAACCCCAGATCCCGGCCTTCTCCCCGTAACCTTTGATGTCATGTCCAAACAAGAAGCTGTCAATCTCTGAGTTAAAGGCACCCAACGACCTGGCCTCCACAGCTTCATGTGGCAACAAATTCCACAAATTCACCACCCTTTGGCTAAAGAAATTTCTTTACATTTCTGTTTTGAAAGGAAGCCTCTCTATCCTGAGTCTGTGCCCTCTTGTCCTGGACTCTCCCACCATGGGAAACATCCTTTCTATATCTACACTGCCTAGGCCTCTCACCAGGACCCCATATACCTTCAGAGGAGATCTTTATTCTTCTATTCAAACCTTCCTTCCCATTCAATGCTCTTCATTTAATATCGAACTCAAACAGTTAACAGACACAACACAGCCTCAGCCATGAATTTAAAGGGCAGGTGTTGCAACAGTTTGAGCTTCATACCGGGGGCCACGGAGCAAGCAGGGTGTCACAAAGGGAGGAATGTGGGAGTGTTGTATGTCTGAGCCCAGCTGTGTGTGTTTGTGTATCAGAATCAGGTTTAGTATCACCGGAATATGTGGTGAAATTTGTTGTTTGTGACGGCAATACATAGTAATAAAAAGTATAAATTACAATAAGTACTTATAAAATTAAATTTGAAATTTGCAAAACAAGAGCAAGTGTTCATGGGTTCATTGCCTATTCAGATATCAGATGGTGAAAGGAAGAAGCTTTTCCTGAACCGGTGAGTGTGTCTTCAGGGTCCTGTACATCCTCCTTGATGGTGGTAATGAGAAGAAGTCATGTCCTGGGTGATGGGGGTCCTGAATGATGGATGCCATCTTTTTGTGGCATCATCTTTTGAATGTGTCCTGGATGCTGTGGAGTCCAGTGCCCATGAAGGAGCTGGCTGAGTTTACAACTTTCTGCAGCATTTTCCGATCCTGTGCAGTGGCCTCTCCACACCAGGCAGTGATGCAACCAGTTAGAATGCTCTCCACAGTACATCTGTAGAAATTTGCAAGTGTCTTTAGTGACAGACCGATTCCCCTCAATCTCCGAATGAAATATAGCCGATGTTGTGCCTTCATTGTAACTCCATCAATATGTTGGGCCCAGGATAGTTCCTCAGAGATGTTGACAGGCAGGAAATGGAAACTGCTCACCCTTTTCACTTCTGATCCCACGATGAGGACTGGTGTGTGTTCCCTCGACTTTCCCTTCCTGAATCCACAATCAATTCCTTTGTCTTCATGATGTTGAGTGCAAGGTTGTTGCTGTGACACCACTCAACTTGCTGATCTATCTCACTCCTGTACTCCTCCTCGTCACCATCTGAAATTCCAGCAACTATAGTTGTGTCATCAGCAAGTTTATAGATGAGACTAGACACACAGACGTGGGTGTAGAGAGAGTAGAGCAGTGGGCTGAGCACACATCGTTGAGGTGTGCCAGTGTTGATTGTCAGCAAGGAGGAGATGTTATTTCTGATGCACACAGACTGTGGTCTCCTGGTGAGGATCCAGTTGCAGAAGGATGTACAGAGGCCCAGGTTTTGGAGCTTGTTGATTACAATTGAGGGTCTGATTGTGTTGAACGCTGAGCTGTACTGCTATTGTCCAGGTGATCTCCGGCGAGTGGAGAGCCAGTGAGATTGCATCTGCTGTAGGTATATTGTAGCGATCGGCAAATTGCAGTGGGTCCATGTCCATGCGCAAACAGGAGATGATTGTAGTCATGACCAACCCGTCAAAGCTCTTCATCACAGTAGATGTGAGCACCACTGGGTGATAGTCATGGAGGCAGTTCACGTGTGTGTGTGTGTGTGTGTGTGTGTGTGTGTGTGTGTGTGTGTGTGTGTGTGTGTGTGTGTGTGTGTGTGTGTGTGTGTGTGTGTGTGTGTGTGTGTGTGTGTGTGAGAGAGAGAGAGAGAGAGAGAGAGAATCCAAGACATCCCAGTTCAATTCAGGAATGTTTCCAGTAACTGGGGACATAGTGATGGGAGGACCATTCAGATCAGAACAAAACAATTTACCCAGCAGTTGGTGAACATTTAGAGCTCACAACCCACTCCCCACCGCACATCTGTAGATGTTTGTCAAAATTTTCGATGTCATGCAGCAGCTTTGCAAACTTCAAAGGAAGGAGAGGCACTGCCGTGCTTTCTTCGTAATTGCACTTGCAGTGCTTATAAAAAGTATGCGGCCACCTTGGAAGTTTTTATCTTTTATTGTTTTACAACATTGAGACAGAGTGGATTCAGATTTGTTTTATTCACACTGATCAACAGAAATAAAGACTGTCTTGTGTCAATGTGAACACAGATCACCAAAAAGTGAAAAAAATTTACAAATATTAATTAGAAAATAATTTATGTACGTAAGTATTCACCCCGTACATGTCAGTATTCTAAACCTTGCAATCCCATTTCACCAGTTAGAAGATTTGATTTCATTTTTACATATAGAACCTCCCCACCCCTCTGCCTACCTGCCTGTCCATTCAGTACAATCTGTATCCTTGGACATGAAGCTCCCAGCTATAATCTTCCTTCAGCCACCATTCAGTGATGCCCACAATGTCAATCTGTAACTGTGACACAAGTTCATCTCCCTTACTCCATGTATTGCAAGCTTTCAAATATAAAACCTTCAGTTCCGTATTCATCACCTTTTTCATTTTCTCGCCCTTTTGCATTGAAACTCATCCCGCCCACTGAAATGTTGCCCTGTCGTCAGCCTCTCAATGGTGGCAGTCTCACTACACACTGCCGCTGTTTGAAAACTAACAACATTCTCCTCAGCCCTATCACTCCAGTTCAGATCTGCTGCCAAATTAGTTTAAAACCTCTCGGACAGCTGTAGCAATCCTACCCGCATGGATATCAGCAGACACTGACCCTCCCCACCCCACCGAGTTCAGGTGTAAACAGTCCCTGTTGTACAGGTCCTATGTTCACTAATGATCCCGGACCCTGCCCCTCCGCACCAGTTTCACAGCCACACTGTCATCTGTCAATCATCCTGTTCTTACCTTCACTGGCACGTGGCTCAGGCAGAATCGAGGGATCACTACGCTTAAGGTCTCTTTTCAGTGTTCTGCGTCACTCCCTAATACGTTTGTATATCTATTGAGGACCGCACCTTTCCTACCTATGCTATTGGTCCAATATGCACCAATATTTCTGGTGGCCACAGTTGCCGGCTCCTTCTGCTCCCCTCCCCTGTGTGATCAATTGGAGAACCCTCAGAGGTCATTGAAGTAGCTGCAGATTTCCAACAGCGGCCTCGATAACCACCTGCCGAGGCTCCCTCTGCACCGGCTGTTGTTCCCACGTCCGGAGGGGCCGGGACGGAATGGCTCCACGAATTAACACCTGTTAGCCGGGGACAGACACGTCAGATAGCAAAATCAAAGGGAATCAGATCTGAGGCAGCAGATAGATCTTTCGGAGAAATTTCAGACAATTTCCCCGAATAATGGGAGGAGAAATCTCAATTCCTAAGCCCTGAACCACAATGGGTTATGGATAATGGTTAGTGATATTTCTGACCGGCTAGAAAAAACAATAGCATTCCATAATTGGCTCACACGAACTTGCCAAACTCTCCAGACCATGCCCAGGGGCTTGTGTGCACTCCTCAGGGTTATATATGGAACCTCTCGGACAGGGACAGGGAGTGGGTTCCCCTTTCCATACCCTGCCCGGGGACTCGCCCCACCAGGGTCAGGAACAGTTACTACCCCTCAGCCATTGGGCTGTGGAACAACACAGGATAACTGCACTCACTTGTCCATAGAGATGCTCCCACAACAAATCGTACTAGGACTGTCTCAAAATGAGTGAAATAAGAGCTGGTTTGACTGAGACAGATCGCATTCCTGTCTCAGAATTAGAGAAATGCAATCTCACAGGACATTTACAGCGGAAGGGCTGGAATGATTTTTCCTATAAGGTGTGCAACCAGCGCTCACAGACTCAAAATCCGAGGAGAACTCAGCAGGACTGAGATGAGGAGAAATTTCCTCACCCAGAGTGCAGTGAATCACTGCAATTATCTCCACAAGGTTTCTAAATTGAATAGACATATCCTGGGGCTCAGCGCTGATGGAATTTGCAGGAAAGTGGTGCTGAGGTCAAAGGACAAGCATGTTCTGAGTGAAGGGCAGAACAGGCGCAAGGGGCCGAATGGCCACACCTTCTCTATTTCTTATTTTCTGAAACACGAGTTTACCTTTGCGCCTCACTGTTTCTTGTCCTGTCAGATTGAACAGGGGAGCTCTGAGTGCACCGGACATCTATCGGCAGCCGCTGCGGTTATTTCATGTTCTCGTTGTTTATTTGCATTGGCGAAGTTTGTTGTCTTCTGCACTCTGGTTGATCTTTCAGTGATCCAGATATAGTTACCATTCTGTAGCTTTGCTCTGTATGTTTGTAGGAGTTGTATGTGGCTACTTATATGTTCTCTGATAATAACATTTACTTTGAACTTTGAGCCTCGGGGAACTTGCTTTGTTTCTGAGATCAAACTGTGACTGACAGCTCCAGCTCCCAGTAGCAGCCCGTCCTCAGACACATTCACAGCCAATCAGAGAACACCACTGGGAGAATCTTGGCTGAGGTGTGTCAGTGGGCGGGACGCTGAGCGGACCGAAGTTTGGAATCGGGAACGAGTGGACCCGGTGAGAGACGCGAGATTGGGAGCAGCTCCCCGGGTAAAGGCTGCAACAGCGGCCGGAGTTTTGAATCCTTCCGATGGCGGGGGTGCACGGAGGGTGCCCGGTCTTTCCCCGCCGTGGGTCGGGGCCTGTTGTCGGGAGTTTCCTCCCAGACCTGCCTCCTGCTGCTGGGATACGGGAGCTGGCTCGCAGCGGCTGCCGATGGAACTCCGGTGCTGTGAGCGCTCCCCTGTGCAAAAGGACAGGCTGAAGGCCAAGGGAGAAACAGGCACAAAGGTAAACTCGGACTTTCGAAACAAATAAACAGACGCCCCTTGCGTCTGTTCCGCCTTTCACACAGAACATGCCTAATCTTTGACCTCAGCGCCACTTTCGCGCAACGTTCCCAGCATCGCAGAGCCCCAAAATCTGTCCTTCGAATTCAGAAACTTTGTAGAGAAAATTCCAAAGATTCACTGCCTTCTGGATGAGGAAATTTCTCCTCGTCTCAGTCGTGCTGAGGTGAACTCGGATTCTGTGACCCCCATTCCTCACCACAGCCATTCCTGCCTCTACCCTGTCAATACCCTGTGAGACTGTGCCTGTCTCAGTCCGACTACCTTTTATTTCTCTAATTTTGAGACAGGTCTTTTCAGTATAATCTCTCCAAGGACACTACCTCACCTCCTAAATCAATCTGGGAAATCTCTTCATTCCCTTCACCCACAGGCTGACTCCGGGAGGGAGACCAGACCTATGCACAGTGTTCCATGTACGCTCTCACCAGGACCCCACATACCTTCAGAGGAGATCTTTATTCTTCTATTCAAACCTTCCTTCCCATTCAATGCTCTTCATTTAATATCGAACTCAAAAAGTGAACAGACACAACACAGCTTCAGCCATGAATTTAAAGGGCAGGTGTTGCAACAGTTTGAGCTTCATACCGGGGCCACGGAGCAAGCAGGGTGTCACAAAGGGAGGAATGTGGGAGTGTTGTATGTCTGAGCCCAGCTGTGTGTGTTTGTGTATCAGAATCCGGTTTAATATCACCGGCATATGTGGTGAAATTTGTCAGCAGTACATTGCAATATCTAGAAATAAAAAACACAAATTACAGTAAGTATTTATAAAATTATACTTAAAAGGTAGTGCAAAAAGAGAAGGAAAATCCTGAGGAAGTGTTTATCGGCTCATTGTCCATTCATAAATCTGGTGGTGGAAGGATGAAGCTGTTCCTGAACCAGTGAGTGTGTCTCCAGGGTCCTGTACATCCTCCTTGATGGTAGCAATGAGAAGAGGTCATGTCCTGGATGATGGGGGTCCTGAATGATGGATGCCACCTTTTTGTGGCATCATCTTTTGAATGTGTCCTGGATGCTGAGGAATCCAGTGCCCATGAAGGAGCTGGCTGAGTTTACAACTTTCTGCAGCAATTTCCGATCCTGTTCCGTGGCCTCTCCACACCAGGCGGTGATGCAACCAGTTAGAATGCTCTCCACAGTACATCTGTAGAAATTTGCAAGTGTCTTTAGTGACAGACCGATTCCCCTCAATCTCCGAATGAAATATAGCTGATGTTGTGCCTTCATTGTAACTGCATCAATATGTTGGGCCCAGGATAGTTCCTCAGAGATGTTGACAGGCAGGAAATGGAAACTGCTCACCCTTTTCACTTCTGATCCCACGATGAGGACTGCTGTGTGTTCCCTCGACTTCCCCTTCCTGAATCCACAATCAATTCCTTTGTCTTCATGATGCTGAGTGCAAGGTTGTTGCTGTGACACCACTCAACTTGCTGATCTATCTCACTCCTGTACTCCTCCTCATCACCGTCTGAAATTCCAGCAACCAATGTTGTGTCATCAGCAAGTTTATAGATGAGCCCAGACACACAGACGTGGTGTAGAGAGAGTAGAGCAGTGGGCTGAGCACGCATCGTTGAGGTGTGCCAGTGTTGATTGTCAGCAAGGAGGAGATGTTATTTGTGATGCACACAGACTGTGGTCTCCTGGTGAGGATCCAGTTGCAGAAGGCGATCCTATGCAGTGGCCAGTCCATACCGATATATCACCTTTCTCACTTTTCATTGCTTAAGGATGAGCACATTACACATGTGCTGCACTTATGAAAATTATGCAACGTGTTAATTGAAAATAAAGGACCCAGTGCTTTCCCGGCGTAGATGACGTTTAAACTCTTCTCAGGCTTCCAACCGGGTACAGGTGTCTATTTCAATCAACATGCCAATACCAAACTCTGCATCTTCGTCAGGGACGACGCCTGGGCATGTCTGTTCGGGGTGGTTAATGGAAATATATATACCACTGCATCATCCCATATGAAGATGGCAGAGTTTGTAATGGAAACATCGGTTAAAGTTGATACCTGTACCCGGCTGGAAGCAGGAGAAGAATTTATTATCCTGTTAAAAAATTCATCATCATCGAAGTAAGTTCCTTTATCTTATTATAGAAGTGATAGATTTTTCAGAAGCGCTGGGTTTTTTTGCCTTACACTTCTTGCCATTGTTCTCAGCTCTTTGCTTAGTTTGCTGAGGATTTGTATGTTTGTTTGCACTCCAAGATACACTGAAATTTTGAAATTAAGGTCACTAGTTATTTTTAACTCCTGGAAGATCTCTAAGCGTCAGAAATTAAACAGAGTTTCCACAGGAGAAGAAATCAGTCATGATGGGATGGCAGACAGACTGGAAGGGCCTAATGTTCTAATTTTGCTCCTTTATCTCATGGCCCTTTGGTCTATGAACTTGTGCAGCTGCATTTGAGGCTCCACGACGATGGGAGACCATAAGGTGCAGGAGCATGATTCGGCCATTCGGCTTGTGACAGGCAGCGCTCGATAAACACACTCATTACACACACAAATATTGTCTTGTCGTTCTGTTGTCATTCAGCTGACTGTACGCACTTCAAAGTTGTTAACGTTATTTTTAATAAAGTGTTTTAAACTGGGTTGATACGCTCGGGTTGGCTTAGTGGTCCCTTTCCGAACATACAGGGCATCAATGTCTCTGGTGATGGGGATGTGTAAATGTGTATATGTTGTTTGTATACCGGAGACAGATAGATAATTATGTTTATTTTGTAACAGGATTGTAACTACATCATCGGGTGCATCATGGTCTAGGTGCAGTCTTCAATAAGCATTGTGGGTAATTAAAGATGGTGTGTCCTGGTTCCCAAAAATAGGGGATGGTCGCTTTTGCAAAAATGTGAGAGGCTATTTCAGATATTTTTTCATTGAAGTGCCGAAGGGGAAGGTGAGGTGGGGAACATTCACTCAGGGGGTGAGAGTGTGGAACGGGCTGCCAGCGCAAGTGGTGGATGCGGCTTCGGTTTCCACATTTCAGAGTGATCTGCACAGGTAATGAGGGCTGGGACTTGGGGAGCGACGCATCCGGTCGATGGGTCGAGGCTGCACGGTAGTTTGGCGTCTGATAGGTGGGATGAATGGCCTGTTTTTGGTTCTATAATTCTATGTTCACGGTCAGAAGCGACTCTTTAACAGTGTGTCCCGCATTTCTCTCCCCTCACGCTGCTTTGGCCAGGGTAGGAATCAGTGACCAACGATTCGGTGTGATTCGGCTATTTTTATTTGTTTTTTAAAAATTTGCTTTTTTGTCATTTAAATATGACTCGTGGTTCCTACATCACGATGGGAGGGTGTCTGCTGATGGTCAGTCCTCCCCACTGAGTGTGGCCAGTCTCACGGGTAACAACAATCGAGCTCATCATTTCAGAAGCTTCTGCCCACTGCGTCACTATACGGGCACGGGCCCGGAAGAACCCTGAGGATCAGAAATCAAACAGAGTTTGCACAGAAGAAGAAATCAGTCATGGTGGGATGGCAGGCAGACTCGATGGGCCTAATGTTCCCATTGTGATCCTTTCTATCATGGCCTTTCGGTCTATCAACTTGTGCAGCTGCTTTGAGGGAATCCTCCAACGTCCTCACATTCAGAAGTGTTGGAATCTGCCGAGGGAGATGGAGGGTTAATGTAGAACTGGCTCGTCTATGGTGAGGGATGTTTACATTCCAGCAGCCTTTCCCCGACCGCTTCAGGTTCAAGTTCCAGTTTGCTGTGATTCAGCCGTACACCCGCATACTGGCTGAAACAAAACAATGCCCTGGGTAAATTTCCTACTCTCCCTCTCTAAAACCTCCACGACTTTCCTTTCAGGAGGAGACCAGAACTGACACAAAACTCTCAGTGTCGTCTAACTAGACTTTTAGAGAGCTCAACATGGCCCTTGAGATTAATGTCCCGACTAATGAAGTCCAACACACCATATGCATTCTTAAACACCCGACCAGCTTCATTGTAAGGATGTGATGATGTGGGCAGCTGGGAAGATATCCCTCTAGATTTGTCAGCCTCCTAGTGGATATGCAGTATCCCTTCACTACCCAACTTTGAGATGGCCCACGTCTTCATTATCCACGTCCCCCAAGTGTCTTCATTGGAATCTTTCTCCTCGTTAAACCCATTTTAAGGTTTTAAGTTACCTGTATATTCAGCCAGTGGGGTTATTACTGATGGACTGGGAGAGGCAACACAGTTTTGCCCTGTTTTGAGGCTTTCTGAAGGAAATCTGCTGTTCGCCCCTCAGACAGGCTCCATTTAAAGTTGGGATTCTGTGCCTCCCCCTCCCGGAGTGTTCTGCCCAACCCCCAACAGTCCTCGGCATTGTTTTACCAAACCTGTTTGTCTGCTTCGGCTGCGAGTCCTGACTGTTGCTAGGATACGGGCCTGTGTGTTTGCTCAGTCTGCTCGAGGTATGTAACATAGAAACACAGAAAACCTACAGCTCAATACAAGCCCTTCGGCCCACAAAGCTGTGCCGAGTAAGTCCCTGCCTTAGAACAACCTAGGCTTACCCATAGCGCTTTATTTTCCTAAGCTCCATATACCCATCCAGGAGTCTCTTAAAATACCCTATTGTTTCCGCCTCCACCACTGCCGCCGGCAGCCCATTCCAAGCACTCACCACAATCTGGGTAAACAAACTTACACCTGACATCTCCTCTGTACCAACTTCCAAGCAGCTTAAGACAATACCCTCTCGTGCTAGCCATTTCAGCCCTGGGGAAAAAGCCTCTGACTATTCACACGATCAATGACTCTCATTGTCTTGTACACCACTATGAGGTCACCTCTCATCCTCCATCGCTCCAAGGAAAAAGGCCATGATCACTCAACCCTATTCTTATATGGCATGCTCCCTTTGTAAGGGAAAATGAAAGAATCTGCAGATGCTGGAAGTCCAAGCAGCAGTCACAAAATGGTGGGGGAACTCATCAAGCCAGGCAGCATCTACGGAAAAGAGTGCAGTCGACGTTTTGGGACTTCATTGGTGTATCAAGTCCAGTAACACATTCAGTAACACAAAGAGAAACAAGGATTGACCCAACATTGTCGGAAGTCTATGAAATCACCATGCGAGAATGGCCAGCTCACAGGCAGCCCTATGTTTCCAGCACTCTCAGTGAGATGAGACCAACTGTTGGTAAGTCAAAGAATGGTGATGTGTTGACCTCGTGATGTATTTCCCTGTAAACTGTGCATCAGGGCGTTAGAAACTCTGCATGAAAGACACCTGGATACAGTGAAGATGAAAGTTAAGTGTGCTGGCCGGGAATATATAGATAGATTGCAGACTTGGACAAAAGCTGTTTGGGATGCCACGAAGTTCAAAATGAACCCCTACAGGCACCGTTACACCCGTGGGAATGGCCGTCTTCATCATGGATATCTCTGGATATTGACTTTGCTGGGATATACATGGATTCTGTGTTTCTGGCTGCTGTGGATGCTCATTCGAAGTGGCAGAAGGTCATACCAGTGAAGTCGATCACTCTGCTCTTCCTCCACTCTGACAACTACCTTCTCCACAAGTTGCTGATGGTGAACAAATTATGTGTGACAAGCGACCAGAATAGACGTCAGGGGAGTTTAGAGTATTCATGCAGAAAAATGGCATCAAATATTTCAAATCAGCTCACCACCACACGGAAACGAATGAGTTAGTTGAAAGTTTTATGCAAACCTTCAAGCATTCGAACAAAACTATGGACAAGGAGGACATTTCTGTAAAGCACAAGGTGAACAATTTTCTTTTTAGTGTATTGGAACTCAGTCCATGCGACGACAAATCAAACACCTGCAATGATGTTCATGAACAGGTGTCTGAGATCTTGCCGAGACATCCTGAAACCAGATCTATGGAGAAAGTGCATTTGAGCCGGTTTCCAGCAGATCAGCATGGAACTTTGAGATTTGAGAAAAAGTCCTAGCAGGTGATTACCAAGAGGACCAGTGGATGATGGAGACCAGACATGTGGACGTCACGTGGACCAAATATTGGATGCTCAGCAGAAGAATAAATCTGGGTCAATTGCATCCAACAAGATGGATATATTACCGCCACTAGACTTACCTCTCAAGAATGATCATGTCACTAAAAGTCATTTGACACTACCAACCAAAAATACTGGTGATTACAAAAATACTTAATGAAGTAACAGACTAGGTCCTGTTGACTGAATAAAACACTGATGCACAGGTCTAAGAGCAAGGCCAATTCTCTATGACAACAAGTGATACACACTATAATATCATCAGTGAAGTTCCTGAAACTTGGGTGTCGTCACTGCTCCAATCCATGTCTCTACTTCTAGACCTTGCCAGCAGTTTCCCTTCACATTAGCAACTTTTCTTTAAACACTGCAGCACAGAACAGGCCATTTAGCCCGTCTAGACCTTGCCGAGCTATTACTCTGCCTGCTCCCACCGATCTGTACTGAACTCTCCCACACATGTAGTCATCCAAAACTCTCGTCAATGTTGACCTTCTGCTGGCATCTCGTTCCACACACCCACCACACTCTCAGTGAAGATGTTCCCATAAAATTTTCACCTTTCACCCTTAACCGATCATCTCCGCATGCAGTTCGCCCAAGCTAACTGGAAAATTTTAGCCACCCTACCTATGCTATCGTAAGCTATACACACCTATCAAATCACCTCTCCTTCTTCGAACTGAAATTAACCCATTCAATTTTTGGGGAATTGCGGATGCAGAATTGTCTTCTCCATAGAAGGTAGAGGGTGGTTCAGATAGAGGGTATTCTGCCTGGAGGTCAGTGACATGTGGTGTTCTGCAGGGATCCGCGCTGGGATGTGTGGATACGGAATTGTCTTCTGCATGGAAGGTAGAGGGTGGTTCAGATAGAGGGTATTCTGCCTGGAGGTCAGTGACATGTGGTGTTCTGCAGGGATCCGCGCTGGGATGTGTGGATACGGAATTGTCTTCTGCATGGAAGGTAGAGGGTGGTTCAGATAGAGGGTATTCTGCCTGGAGGTCAGTGACATGTGGTGTTCTGCAGGGATCCGCGCTGGGATGTGTGGATACGGAATTGTCTTCTCCATAGAAGGTAGAGGGTGGTTCAGATAGAGGGGATTCTGCCTGGAAGTCAGTGACATGTGGTGTTCTGCAAGGATCTGCGCTGGGCACAATGATCTTTGCGATTTTTATAACAGCATAATAAAAACAAAATTCTGGAGGAACTCAGCAGGTCAGGCAGCATCCATGGAGATGAATAATGAGTTGACGGATCAGGCTGAGACCCTTCTTGCGCAATGGGAAGGAAGGGAGCAGAAGGGAGAATAATAATGGCGTGAGAGGGGAAGGAGAACAAGCGGGAAGGTGATAGGTGAGGGGAAAGGTGAGTAGGTGGGGGAAGGGACATGAAGTATGAAGCTGGGAGTGACAGGGAGAAGAGATAAATGGCTGAAGAAGGAAGCTGATGGGAGAGGAGTGTGGACCATGGGGGAACGGTAAGGAGGAGGTGTACCCCAGGAAGGGATGTGAGTAGAGAAGAGGAAGTGAGAGTGGAGCTTGAATAGAGAATGGGAGAAAGGGAAAGGGGGGGGGATAAATACCGGAACCTGGGGCAATTAGCTGGAGAGTAGGGAGTCTGTGGAATGTGGTGGAGGCCAAGTACGTGGTGTTATTCCTCCAACCGGGGAGTCGTGTCATAGAGGCAGTAGGGAGGGCATGGAGAGGCATGTTGGAATGAGAAAGGGAAGGGGAATTACAATCGGTGGCCAGCAGGAGATTCTGTCCATAAGATCATAAGGTTTAGGAGCAGGATTAGGCCATTCAGCCCATCCAGTCTGCTCCACCATTTCAGCTTGGCCGACCCGGATTCCACTCAACCCCATGTTCCTGCTTTCTTCATAAATCCTTTGATGTCTTAACCAATCAGGAACCTATCAATTTCCGCTTCAAAAATACCCTCGTACTTGGCCTCGGGCACATTCCACAGATTCACTACTCTCTGGCTGAAATATTCCTCTTTAACTCTACTCCAGGTGGCCGTGCCTTAGTTTTGCCCTCCAGTTCTGGATACCCCCTTCAGAGGAAACATTATTTTCACATACAAATTATCTAGTCCTTTCAACATGCTGGAGGTTACAATCAGATCTCCCCCGCATTCTTCTAAATTCCAGTAAGCTCAGGCCAAGAGCTGCCAAACTCTCCTCATATATAAAGGAGATTTGCGGGGCAAGATTTATTGACGTATTGTGATGGGTGAATGAAATTCCCTTCCAGAGGTGCCCAAAATGGAAGGAGTCTACCCCTCCTACACATCTTCAATGGCTTCATGATATTATGTCTTATTTAAATTTAGAACAAGATCCGCTGCTCAGCCTTAAATTCGAACCAATCTTTTCATGATATCTGGGGACCTTTCCTAAATTACTTTTCCAATTTATAAAGTTTAACAGTTTTTTTCTTTGGTAGTTGGTAGGGGGTTGACTTTTTTATATAAAAAATTCTTTTATGATGTATAACCTATCTTTAAATTTTTGATTACAGAGTGGTATACCTTTATGTGATATGCTGTAACATTTTGATCAATTTTATTATAATATATGAACGTACACACTTCATGTTGAGATGTATCTATGTGTTGCACTCTGTAAATCTCGGTTTTTTTTCTTCTAAATAAAAATATTGTAAAAAGAAAGGAATGTTGTTCCACCCTTGGACTGGATAGAGCAAATCCAGCTGATTGTGAAATCTTCATCACCATCCACACCGTTATAGCAATAAATCAAACCTACATTCCTTTCGTGACAATTCCGGGTAAATTTATTATCAAAGTACTCTTTAATAATAAGGACTCAAGGACTCTTTGGGACCTTGAATATTGGTAGGTAAGGAGGTGAATTGGCAGGTGTAACACTTGTTGAGACACGAGGTAAATAACAAGCAGAGATTGGAAAAATGTGTTGTTTTCTCTGGGGCTGCGGAGGCTGAAGGATAACTTAACGAATGTTTGTACAGAGTCACAGATAGAATAAACAATTGATTTTATTGTCCCAAGAGCGCAATATCACAGACTAGGTGGTACGCATGTGCGCCAAGAGTGGTTAAGTTGAAAGGAGGTGTGCGGGGCAGTTTTTGTTGACACATTGTGGTGCCCTTCCAGGGATGATACTCGAGGCAAATACAACGAAGGGGACCATGTGAAGTAAATGGACAAGTGGGGGCTTTGAGCTCACCAACTAAGTTTTCCTGACCAATGAAGGGTCAAAGAACAGGAAATATAAGACCAATGACTTCCTTCTGCAGGTCGCATGTTCCTCATAGTCCCGTTTCCAACCTCACATCTGCGATAGTTGGTCTACAGAGTTACACCCGACTGCACACTTGAAGCTTCTGCTTTTATGCTCCTTTCTTACAATTCAATTCTTGTATTCCAGTGTTATTGGCTGTAGGTCATGTAGGCCAGTCCCACACGGCTCGTGGTTTTTCAGGGTCCACTCTTCTCTATTTTCACAGACAGGCGATTCCTGAACAGGTACTGAAGAACCGGAATTACATGTGTTACCTGTTCCCCATAAGAGTTTCAAAAGAACAGAATGTCATCGAGGTGCACAAACACAAACTTGTCAAGCATTCCCCTCAGAATGCCATTAATAAATGTCTGAAAGACAACTGGATATTATCAATCAGCATTCCTAATGATCTGTCGGGTATTAATAGCTGTCTTCCACTCGCCCCCTTGATGAATACGAATTAAATTAGAGGCATTCCTCAGGTTCAGTTTTACGAGAATAGTTGCCCCTTGCAGTGATTCACACTGTTATTTTTGTTAAAGCCACTATAATCGATGCAAGGTGTCAGACGCCCATCTTTCTGATCACACAAAGAACCCTGCTCCCGCTAGGGAAGTGCAGGATCTGAAAACCCCTGCGGAAAGAGCCTCTTGAATATACTTGTCCTTGACCGGCATTTCGGGTCCTGAGGGAGAGAAGGAGTCTTCCATGCGCTGGGAAGGCCCCTAAAATAACTTCATGACACAAACATAGCGCCGATGGGGCGGTGTGTGCGTTTGCAATCTGTTTACTTGAAACCCCGAGGAGTCGGAATACTCCTGGGAACCCTCTTGGGATCGTCATAGGTCGAAAACTTACGAATGTCAGAGGTAGGAACGGAAACAGGGGTTACAGTCTTGGGATCTCTGTGAGCTTCTGGGCATCGGCCCAGGATAGAGCCATTCCCATGTTTCTGACGTATGATTATCCCAGGAAGTTTCCCAGGACCATAACGGGGCCATGCTCTGAAAACCACAGAAACCCTCAGCAGAAGCGGACCCCAAGGGAATAGATAAAGTGAAATCTGTCAGGAAGCACAGGACCTCTGAGACGTGACAAACATTTCCTGGCTCAAGTGATCTCCCGTCAAGAGCGCTGGTACTCAGGTGATGGTCTAACTCAGAGACTGGTACTCCTACTGGTCGGGTCAACCGCAGATCGTAAAAAAATACCTGTCGGTCTGGAGTCTATAAATGGCCAGGGATGTGGGATCTCAGGGACCGTCACGGAACTACATCCAACAACCAGTAGGTCTTTGGACTGTGGGACGAAACCCACACGGTGTCGGGGAGGAAGTACAAACTCTTTACAGTCAGCGTATACTCTATGATCACCTGTGCTGTAAAGCACTGTGCGAACCACCACGCTCCCGTCCCGTCTTGTACACAGGAGTACGGCCGGATTACAATTATACTTCAAAATGAACTTGAGGATTATTGACAGTGCCCGCTATCAATCGGACAGGGGGGTATTTCCACGTTGTCTCTTTCTGCACCTGAATCACTCCGTCTACTCACACTCACCTCCCAGTGGGATTTTGTACCGCTCGGTAAAATCGGCAAAGCTTCTTCTGGACGACTAATGAATCTGGAGCAAATAGTTGTAGTTGTTTTTGTTTATAAAGAATGAATCTCTGTTGGAGCGTCTTTAATGTTAATGTACTGTTCATTTCATGTACAGTGGGTACTGAGCCATAATCAATATTAAAATGCCACCTCAACAACACCCTGACCAATTGTATTTCTAAACCAGAACCCCTTACACACTAAACAAACACACAGGCCGGTATCCCAGCAACAGTAAGGACTTGCAGCCGAGGCAGACAAACAGGATTGGTAAAACAATGCCGAGAACTGTTGGGTGTTGGGCAGAGCACTCCGGGGTGGGGTGGGGTGGGGTGGGGTGGGTTGGGTAGGGGGAGGCATAGAATCCCAACTTTAAACGGAGCCCGTCTGAGGGGCGAACAGCAGATTCCCTTGAGAAAGCGGCAGGACAGGGCGAAACAGTGCAGTCTCTCCCAGTTCATAACTAATAACCACACCAGTGACAATTGTAAACTTTAAAATGGATTTAACCAGGAGGAAGAATCCAATAAAGCAGGGGTGTCAAACTCATTTTAGGTCACGGGCCGGATTGAGCAAAATGCAGCTTCATGCGGCCAGATCAGTCGGACGCGTGCGAACGCAGCTTTCGTTGCCTCCGTTTTTTCAGCCTGCTCCCATGTGTCTCAGTCTCTGCTATAACTACAAAGTGTTTCACTTTACAAATTCCGTTTCTTATGAAGAAGACTGCCGAATAAACACTAAAAACCCTGAAAACCTGGTACCTGAATAAACTCATCATTAGCCATATCATACGCCATAGGCGCTTCGATTACTGGGGCCAGCTTTAATAGTAATTAGATATTATCTCGCGGGCCAAAGATAATTCCACCGCGGGCTGGATTTGGCCCGCGGGCCTTGAGTTTGACATATATGCAATAAAGGCAAGTGGCGGATCTGGACAATAAAGAGGTGTCCAAATCAAAGTGGCAGGGTCAAGGGAGGCGGTATGTCCACTAGGATATCGGCAAACCTAGAATGGTATTTTCCCCCCGCACGCATCATAACATTCTTATAACGAAGCTGGTAGGGGGTTGAAGAAAGCGTATGGTATTCTGACCTTCATTAGTCGGGGCTAAACTACGTTGCAGGTCTCTAAAAGTCTAGTTAGGGAAGACTGAGAATTTTGTGTCATCCTAAATGGACAGACGTGGCAGTTTTTCGAGTGGGTGCCTATAAAATTATTCTTTAGTTTTAGCTGCGTGCTGAATCACTTGAAGCGGTCGGGGAGAGGCTGCTGGAATGTAAACATCCCTCACTGTAGACGAGCCAGCTCTACATTAACCCTTCTTCTCCCGCGGCAGATTCCTACACTTCTTAATGTGAAGATATTGGAGGATTCTGCACAAAACAAATCAAAGCTCGTGGAATGTATGAAAAACGATGCCGGAAGAGACAGAGACGGACAAAACAATCAATGTGCAGGGAAAATAAAAGATGCAAATAAAAATAATCTATATTTTTATTTGTAAAAATACATCGAGTTGTACTCTGTGAAAGTGAGTCTGTGCGTTGTGGAATCAGTTGTAGACTCTGTGAAAGTGAGTCTGTCGGTTGTTGGAATCAGTTGAGATTTGTCGGTGATTTAAATTATCCACACTGCTTCAGGAGCCTGACGGCTGTAAGATAACGACTGGTCCTGAACCTGGTGGTGTCAGACCAAGAAGTCTCCAGATGTGGTGGTGATAAGAGGGCATATCCTGAAGGCTGGGCGTCCTTGATGATGGATGGTGCTTTCTTGAGGCAGTGGTCCATCTGAATGTAGTCAATGGTCTGGAGAGGTTTGCCTGTGATGGACTGGCCTCTATCCATCACATTCTCTTCACCAGGTTCCTGAGGTAAACATGACTGTAGGCTGTCCCTGAATATCAGAACGTGGAACAAATTGATGAATCAGATGTGCAAAGGGAGTTGGGAGTTGATCAAAAGTCTGAAAGCCTATAATTGCAAATATCACTCCACTCCTCAAGAAGTGATTTAGCCAATAGCCTGAGCTCAGTGGTTGGGAAGGTGTTGGAGTCGATTAATAAGGAAAAGGTTTCGGGGTACTTGGAGGCTCATTATAAAATAGGTCAATAGCTGCACAGTTTGAGTAAGGGAAACTTCTGCCTGACTTATCTGTTGGAATTGGTTGAGCCAATAACAAGCAAGGTGGACAAAGTAGTATCTGTGGATGTTGTGTATTTGGGTTCTCAGAAGGGATTTGACAAGGTGAGGCTGCTAAACAAGGGAAGAGTGCAGGGTATTACAGGAACGATACCAGCATGGATAAAGTATTGGCTGACTGGCAGCAGACAAAGAGTGTGAATAGTGGGAGCCCTTCCTGGTTCACTGCCACATGGGTCTGTATTGGGGTTGTTTATTTTCATATTGCATCTCAATGATTTGAGTGATGGATAGGTGGCCAGGTTTGCAGACAATACGAGAGCAGGAAGGGGGCGTGGGGTACAGGTCGTGTTGAGGAAACAGGGTTACAGCAGAAGAAATTAGATAGATTAGTGAAGTAGGAATCAGTGCACAATTGTAGGTAGTTTTAAACCCATAATATAGGAAACGATGGAGAGGGTTCAATAAAGGTTCACAATACTGATTCAGATGAAGGACTTATATGAAGAGTGTCAGAGCACACTGGGCCTGTATTCACTGGAATTTAGAAGAATGGGGGGTGCTAATTGAAACCTACTGAATATTAAAATGGCCTAAAGTCGATGTAGAGTGGACGTTTATCGTGTTGCAGCCTACGACCAGAGGACACAGGTTCAGAATAGAGGGACATTCCCGTTGAATTAAAATGGGGAGGAATTTATGAAGAGTGTGGTGAACCTATAAAATTTCATTTTACAGATGGTGACGGAGGCCTCATCACTCGGTGTATTTAAGGCAAAGGTTGATATTTTCTTGATTGGTCAATGTGTGAAAATTATGGGCAGAAGGCAGGAGGATGTGGCTGAGAGGGCTAATAAATCAGCCATGATGGAATAGCCGAGTGGAGGTGATGGAGCAAATGACCTGATTCTGCTACTATGTCTTATGGTCTAGTGATCTAATTGATTCTGGAAATGAATTACTTGAGGTACAGGCGCGGGGAACTGGAATTGCTGACACTGTAAGGGATGGTGTTGGTGGAAAACAGGAAGCTTGTGAAGTACTATGGGAATGGGAAAGGACCCTCATGCAGACCTTAGCACAGCAGGACAACAGTGAAAGCTGATGTACCTGAGCATGAAGTTGGTACAGCTTTTACATTCCCATTTGACAAAATTACCAGTAGAGCTCAATTTTGATAACAGAAAGAATTCATGAAATAGTAGTCTGGGTCCTGATGATTGAATAAAATTTTTATGCACATGTCTAACAGTACAACAAATTCTCTATGACAACAACTGGTGTACACCATAACGTCATTAGTGAAGTTCCTGAAACTTGGGTGTCGTCACTGTTCCAATATACTGTTACTTACACTTTGAAATTACTCTAGTACTACTTATTTGAGCACTACAGCACAAAAAGGCCATTCAGCTCATCTAGTCCTTACTGAACTATTATTTTGCCTGGTCCCACTGACCTGTACTGGCCCATACCCCTGCGACACATGTCGTCATCCAAACATCTCATCAATGTTGAAATTGATCTACCGCTGGCAGCACATTCCACACACACCACACTCCCAGTGAAAAAGTTCCTTTAAATTTTTCACATTTCACCCTTAATCTATCATCTCTAACGTTGAATTTTTTGAGGATGTGACAAAGTGTATTGAAGTTAGAGCAGTGGATGGGCGTATTCAGAGAGTCAGGAGGCATGGGATACAGGGAGACAAGGCTGTGTTGATACAGAATTGGCATGTCTCCCAGAATTAACTTATAGAAGGCAGAGGGTAGGTGCATGTAGAGGTATTTTGCCTAGAGGTCAGGGACATGTGGTGTTCTGCAGGGATCTGAGCAGAACAATTGTTCTTTGCGATTTTATAACAGTCAAATGCACACAAAATGCTGAAGGAACTCATCAGATCAGACAGCATCTATGGAGATGAATAATAAATCTACGGTTCAGGTGGAGACCCTTCTTGCGGACTGGAAAGGAAGGAGGCAGAAGGTAGAATGAGAATGGTTTGAGAGGGGAAGGAATGCAAGCAGACAGGTAATAGATAAGGGTGAAGGAAGAGAAATGAAGTAAGAAGATGGGAGGTGATAGGGAGGAGAGATAAACATCTGAAGAAGGAATCTGAGAGGAGAGGAGTGTGGACAATTGCAGAACCGTAAGCAGGAGAGGTATCTGAGGAAGGTGCTGGAGATGTGAGGAGAAGACAGGAGGTGAAAGGAAAGCCAAACTGGAGGAGGGGAGAATTTTCTGTAAGTTGGGGAAATCAATATTCATGCTGTAATGTAGGCAGCCGGAGTATGATGTTGCTCCTCCAACCGGGAGTAGGGTCATCGTGGCAGAAGGGTCGGCCATGGACAGGCATGTTGGAATGGGAATGGGGTGTGGAATTACAATGGGTAGCCAACAGCAGATGCTGTCCATCAGACCGCATGACATAGGAGCAGCGTTAGGCCATTCAGTCCATCGAGGCTGCTCCGCCAGTCCTTCATGGCTGATCCCAAATCCCAATCAACTAAAATATGCCTGCTTGCTTGTCATATCCTTTGAGGTCCTGACTAGTCTGGAAATATCAATTTCCGCTTGAAATGTGCCCATGGACTTGATCTCCACCACATTCCACAGATTCGTTACTTTGACTGAAAAGAAACAAATCTTCTTTCCCTCTGTTCTAAACGGTCTCCCCTCAATTTTGAAGCTCAGCCCTTTAGTTCGGGATACCCCCACCACAGGAAACATCTCTCCGCATCCACCACGTTTCAACATTCGGTACATTTCAGTGAGATACCCTGAATTCTTCTAAATTCCAGCTGCCAAACGCTCCTCATATGTATATCCCTTAATCATCCCCATGAACCCGGAATCATATGCCATGGTGAATATAGCAAAATTACTGAACAAAAATATTCAGGTCTGGTCACTGCGGAGGAGACTGGAAAGAGTCCATGTCCCCATCAATCTCACAGGTGAAGGGTCACCTCTCCTGGGAGTACTGTTTCTGACCTTGAATATTGGTGTGTGAGTAGGTGAATAGGCATTTGTAGCACTTGCTGAGATCTGACATTGATTATAAGCAGAGTTTGGCCAAACATGTTGTTTTCTCTGGAGTTGTGGAGGCTGAAGGGAGATTTAACAAATCTTTGTACGATCACAGAGTTATAGAATAGACAACTGGCGTAGTTGTCCCAGGACTGAAATATCACAGACTAGCAGGCATGCATTTACACTGAGGGGAGTTAATCTGAATGGAAATATGCCGGGCAAGTTTTTGTTCACATATTTTGGTGGGTACATGAAATGCCCTTCCAGGGCTGATACTCGAGGCAAGTATGACAGAGGCGATAAAGTCCCTTTTAAATAGGTGTTTGAATGAGCAGGGAATGGACAAGTGAGGGTATTATATCAGCCGATGGCATTAGTTTAGTGGGGCATTAAATGATACTTTAATGATATGTTTCTGGACTGCATTGTTCAGTGTTCGATGTTGATTGGAATGTTGTTCCACCCTGGGACTGGATACAGCAAATCCGGCTGATTATATCAGTTCTTGTGAAATCTTCATCACCATCCACACCCTCATAGCAATAAATCAAACCTACATACTCTCTTGACAGTTCCACGCAAATTTATTATCAAAACCCGCATACATTACCACATACCTCATGGGCAGATTGCATTTCTTGTAGCTGCTTAGAAGAAAATTAAACACAACAGAATTTAATAAACACTACGCAGGGAGAGTCAAAGATGGAGAAACAACCAACGTACAGGGAAAATAAATTTGCAAATAAAAAAAAAATGATGATGACATTGAGTTGTGAACTCCTTGAATGTGAGTCTGTAGGTTGTGGAACGAGTTGAGATTTGTTTGTGATTTAAGTTAGCCACAGTGGTTCAGAAGCCTGATGGTTGTAGGGGAACAACTGGTCCTGAACCTGGTGGCGTCGGACCATAAGGGTCCAGTATCCCTCTCCCAGATGTAGTGACGAGAAGAGGGCATGTCCTGAATAGTGGGCGTCTTTTGTCAGTGTTCCCTGGCAATGTATACAATGGTGTGGACGGGTTTGTCTGTGATGGACGGGGCTTTATCCACCCCATTCTCTACACTTTCTCTTCACTAGATCGCTTTAGTAAACATGACAGGATGCCGTCCAGGAATACAATACCTCACATCTGCGATAGTTAGTCATAAATATTCATTCTGACCTGTCGGGGTATTAAAAGCTGCCTTCCACTCATCCCCTTTATGAATGCGAATTCAGTCAGAAGAGTTCCTCAGGTTCAGTTTTGTGACGATTGTTGGAATAGTCCTGGGAAATTTCCCGGGATCATCATAGGTCGAAAACCTGGGAATGTCAGAGGCAGACTCGGAAACAGGGATTACAGTCTCGGGAACTCCGTAAGCTTCTGGGAGTCAGCCCAGGATGCTGCCATTGGACCATAACGGGACCATGCTATGAAAACCACGGATACCGTCAGGTGAGATTGTCCTCAGGGGAAGAGATAAGGAGAGGTCTATCGGTAACCTCAGGGTCCATCAAACCTGACACACGTTTCCTGGCTCAAGATGTTGCTTGTCAGGAGCAGAGGCTCTCAAAGGGTAACCGAACTTAAAGGTTGGTACTCCTACTGGTCGGGTCACCCGCAGATCTAAACAAAATACCTGTGGAAACAAAGTCTATAAACGGCTGGAAGGGCCAGTTCCTTGGTTTCCAAGGCCAGGTTCCCCAAAGACTGTGGGATGAGGAGGTATCTTCGAAACTGTCTCTATACTCCCTTTACTAACCAGTACACCTTTGGACTGTGGGAGGAGATCGGAGCAACAGGAGGAACCCACAGGGACACAGGGAGATTGTACAAACCCATTAAAGGCAGCGTCCTATCTGAAACCCTGTACTGTAAAGCATTGTCACCACTACGCGACCGTGCTGTCTCGTAAACTGGAGTACGGTCGAATGACAATTATACTTCAAAATGAACTTGAGGATTATCGACTGCAGCGCTATCACTTGGAAGGGGGTGTGCTTCCACTGTGTGATGCACCATCAATAACTCTCCAAGACGTGAGGAGAGATATTGGCTTTTATTGACTGGAAGAAAGAATAAGCAGCAATTAACCACCATACTACATCCAGGAGACTGAGGGCCGGGCTCAGGCCTCAATCGCCTTTATACCGGGGTCTGTGGGAGGAGCCACGGCCAGTGGGAGGAGCCACAGGAGCAGTCAGCAGGGGGGCGTGTCCAGACAGGTATATGTAGTTCACCACACTGTGTCTATTCTGTCCCTGAATCTCTCCGTCTACTCACACTCACGTCCCAGTGGGATTTTGTACCGCTCGGTAAAATCAGAAAACATTCTTCTAAACGACCAACGAATCTGGAGCAGATTGTAAAGAATGAATCTCTGTTGGAGCGTGTTTAATGCACTGTTCACTTTCTGAGACAGGGGGTCCTGAAACAAAATCAATATTAAGATTCCGCCTCACAAACACCCGATCCAATTGTATTTCTAAACCCGAACCCCTTGCATACATTGAGCGGAATAAACAAACACACAGACCGGTATCCCAGCAACAGTCAGGACTTGCAGCCGAAGCAGACAAACAGGTTTGGTAAAACAATGCCGAGGACTGTTGGGGGTTGGGCAGAACACTCCGGGAGGGGGAGGCACTGAATCCCAACTTTAAACGGAGCCCGTCTGAGGGGCGAACAGCAGATTCCCTTGAGAAAGCCTCAGGAGAGGGCAAAACTGAGGCGGGATTGGGCAGAACAGTCCGGGAGGTCGGGGGAGGCACAGAAGCTCATGTTTACACGGAGTCCACCTGAGGCGGGGTTGGGCAGAATACTCCGGGGTGGGGGGCGGGGAGGCACAGAAGCTCATGTTTACACAGAGCCCGTCTGAGGGGCGAAAAGCAGATTTCCTTGACAGTGTGTAACTGTGGGGGCTCTCCCAGTCCCCCCCATACTGAGCATACACGTAACTTTAAACATTAAAATGGGTTTAACGAGGTGGAAGATCCCAATAAAAACACGTGGGATGCCTGGATAATGAAGACGTGAGCCAATTCAAAGTGGCAGGGTGAAGGGATACGGTTTATCCACTAGGAGGTCACAAACAAGGGGGATATTTCCCCGCTGCCGCATCGTCACATCCTTACCATGAAGCTGGTGGTGTGTTTCAGAATGCGTATGGTGTGTTGGCCATCAGTCGTGGCATTTATCTCAAGAACCATGTTGCAGCTCTCCAAAAGTCTGGTTAGACAACACTGAGAATTTTGTGTCGGGTCTCGTCTCCTCCTGATAAGAAAGACGTGGATGTCTTTCGAGAGGCATAGGAATTTTACCAGGGCATGTTTAGTTTTCGCTGTGTTTTGGTAAACGGCTGAATCACGACAAGCTGGAACTTGAACCTGAAGCCGTCGCGGAAAGGCTGCTGGAATGTAAACATCCCTCACTGTAAACCAGCCTGTAGAGGAGGGCTCTACATTAACCCTCCTTCTCCCGCGGCAGATTCCTACACTTCTGAATGTTAAGACATTTGAGGATTCTGTACAAAACCGGGCCCCAATGATTACGCTGTGGATAAAATCTTCTGGAATGATGAGCTGGATTGTTGTTACCTGTGAAACTGGCCACACTCAGGGTGGAAGGCTGATCATCCGCAGACATCCTACCATCGTGATGTAGGAGCCACACAACATGTTTAAATGACAAAAACACAAAGTAAAAAACAAATTAAAATATATCTGAATCGGTGCTGCATGTCGGTTACTGGTTCATATCCGCTTTACCTTGGGAAAATCACCGTGAGAGGGCAGAAATGCGGGATCCACTGTCAGAGAGCCGCTGCTGACCGTGGTGAACATAGAATCATAGAACTGAAACAGAACATTCGGCCCATCCAACTGGTGCCGAACTACCATGCTGCCTAGACCCATCGACCCGGTACCCCTCTTATCCATGTACATATCCAAATTAATCTTAAACGTTGAAATCAAACCCGTTTCCACCACTTGCGCTGGCAGCTCGTTCCACACTCTTACTACCTGAGTGAAGTTTCCCCATCTCACCTTCCCGTTGAGCATTTCGACAAAAAATGGCTGAAATCGCTTCTCACCTTTATTCAAGAGCTCTTGCATAAACAGAATTATCCGTCTGTATCCAGTATACAAACGACATTTACACATTTACCCATCCCCATTACCAGAGACAGTAAATATTCCACCGTGTATGTTGGGAAATGCACCACAAAGCCAACCCGAGCGTATCCCCTCTGTTTAAAACCCTTTTATGAACACATTGAATTGAGTACATTCAGCCGAACGACAGCAGAACGGCGAGTGTGTAAGGAGTGTGTTTACCGAACGCTCTCTGTCACAAACTAAGTGGCCAAGTCCTGCTCCTATATATTATGGTCTATGGTCAGAGATCCCTCAAAGTAGCTGGTGAAGTTGGTAGACAAAAGATCATGTTACAAAGGATTAGGCCATTCGGCCCATCGAATCTGTCCTATCGTTCTGTCATGATTGATTTCTTCTCCTGTCGGATCTCTCTTCAATTTCTCATCCTACTGTTCTACAGTGAGTCAAACATAACGTGTGACCTTATTTTAAAGATTTTAGCTTGTCTAAGAGAACAAGCACAGAAATAGTAAAGAAACCATATACAGAGCTGAGGAACGATGCTAATGCTAAGAACTGTAAGGCAAAGAAATAAAAGCTGGTGCTTCTTAAGTCTATTATTTTGATAATAAAAGAATATTCACAAGATACCAATTAATTAACTAATAGGCTACTAAACTCTTCCAGGGCTTCCAGCCGGGTGCGGGTATCGATTCTAACGATATACTGATGACAACCTCTGCCATCTTCATCAGGGATGATGCAGGGACATATCTAGTCCAATGATGCCCAGGCATCATCATCTGGAGTCATTTCAACTCGCCTGCAGTGGCTGGTGTCTATCCACATACTTTTAACTTCTACCTGAACTGCTGAATTGGTAATCAACCGTACTTGGTAAGGAGCTTCCCGCCGAGCTTCCAGGGGTTCCTTATGCGGTTACCTGACCAGGACCCAGTCGCCATGGATCAAGGTGTGTCCTCCTCCTATTGGACCACTTCAAGCAGCAGAAACCGGCTGAGAATCAGACTGAACAGATCTGTCAGTTTGGCAAAATTGTCTACTAAACTATCTGACAGAACATGTCTATCAGCCTCTCTGAGATCGACAGCTTCCTGTAGTGACAGAGGTCGTCCCATCACCACTTCTAATTGCCTACATTTCGTTCTCATTGTTGGGGCTGCCCTGATGCTCCATTTCATCAAACGGGGGCCATGGTACATCTTCCTTGTCAGAGTTGGTCAGCCATTGTTTGATGATGCCCATTTATTCCATCAACTTGTCTTGATCACTCTGGTGGATGTGGACAGTGAAAGGCCATTCAATATTCATCATTCAACATAATTATTGAGAAATCTTTCCAGTGAGATGTGCCTCTGGTTTAAAGTCAATGGGCCACCGCCATCCCATCGAGGAATATATTCCTGAATGAGGGTTCTGGCTGTGTGTGTGACAGTTGGTTTTCTTGCTGGGATGGCTTCTACCCATCCTGTAAATGTGTCCACTGCTGATAGATATGAATATCCTTGGCTCGTTGGTGAAGTGACATCATCCACTTGCAGATGTAAAAATGCATCAGGTGGGCAGCAGAGCTTGGTTGAGGTGGCTTCCCTGGTGATCCAGGTCTGTTTACTGTTTCATACATCTCTCGGCTGTCAGTCGGGCTTGCATCATGAACTATGGATTTCACCTCCATTGGAAAAATCTGTCTGTCAATTACCTTCTGCACTCGAGTGTGTCCTCGGGAGTGGATTAGCCGTGCGAGATAAGGAAGCAGTTAAGCTGGCGCTACCAGACTATGAGTATTACCCCAAACCCAAACCCCATCGTCTTTTAATAACCCACCATTTCCCATCCAGTACCGCTGTTTTTGAATATCTCACATGGTCGTCACTTACCGGGTTTTCTTCCATTTCTACGATTTTCTTTAATCCTTCTCTTGCAGCCCTTTTTGCAGTTTTGTCTGCAAATGCATTTCCACAGCTTTCCTCAGTGGTTATTTTAGAGTTACCTTTACTTTTTAACACTCAGACTTCTGACGATAGTTGCATGACTTCGATAAGTTATCGTGTCTGTTCAACACTCTTGATTGGAATTCCTACAGCTCTAAGAAATCCTCTTTATCTCCATGAATTTCCAAAGTCATGAATCACTTGGAAAGCATATCGAGAATCCGTGTAAATATTTGATTATTTCCTTCTGCTAGCTTACAGGCTTCAACTAAAGCTTTCAGCTCTGCCTGTTGTGTCCTGATGGCATTACTTTTCTGTGACAACAGGCCAACCAGCCATTTAAATTCCTCTCTCAATGGTAGAGGCACTATTAGTGTACAGAATCTGATCTGGATTCAACAAAGGCACTTCCTTCTCATAATTTGCACCTTCCTGGCATGTTATTGTTCTTACACAGTCATGATCTTCGTATTCTGCAATATTCACTGACAACAGTGTTTATATTCTAAATTCTCTTCAGCCCAAGTCTTTAAGCTTCCTGTTTTACGATGTGGCACTTGCTTGGATCACATGTCATTTTTCCCAAGGTCTGATGGTTGATGAAAAAAAAATCTCCTGTTTCCTTTCATAATCTCCATCATCAGTCTTGTGTGTCTTCACTCTCAGCTCTACCAGACCAATTACTTCATTACTGTTATCACTGCTTCAGCCACTAGGGGTCTCTGTTCAATCAGTATCACTTCGTGAGGTACCAGAGGAAGGCAATGGAGATGTGAAGAGAAGACAGTCGGTGAGAAGGGAGCCAAAATGTGTGTGCCAAATTTGCGGAAGATGGGGAAGTCAGTGGTCATGCTGTAAGTTTGGAGGCAAGGCAGCCGGATAATGATGTTACTCCCCCAACCAGGGAGTAGTATCATCGAAGCAGTAGAAAAGGGCATGGACAGGAATGTTGGAATGGGAATGGGGAGTGGTATTACAATGATAGATAGATAGATAGATACTTTATTCATCCCCATGGAGAAATTCAACATTTTTTCCAATGTCCCACACACTTGTTGTAGCAAAACTAATTACATACAATACTTAACTCAGTAAAAATATGATATGCATCTAAATCACTCTCTCAAAAAGCATTAATAATAGCTTTTAAAAAGTTCTTAAGTTTACTTAAGTACATTGAGTCCTAACCCCGGCACTTTAACATATCTTACTCCTGGCGGTTGAATTGTAAAGCCGAATGGCATTGGGGAGTATTGATCTCTTAATCCTGTTTGAGGAGCATTGCATCGATAGCAACCTGTCGCTGAAACTGCTTCTCTATCTCTGGATGGTGCTATGAAAAGGATGTTCAGGGTTTTCCATAATTGACCAACTGGAAATCCTGTCCATAAGACGACAAGCCATTGGAGCAGAATTAGGCCATTCAGCCCATTGAGGCTTCTCCGGGATTCCTGCGTGGTTAATCCCACTCAACTCCGTACACCGCCTTCTCACCATACCCTTTTGATGCCCTGACGAATCAAGAGACTATCAATTTCTGCTTTGAATCTACCCACGGGCTTCCGCAGATTCACTACTCTCGGCTAAAAAAAACCCTCCTTAACTCTGTTCTAAAAGACATCCCCTCAATTTTGAGACTCTGCCCTTTAGTTCTGGATACCACCCACCACAGGAAACATCCTCTCCACATGAACCTTATTTACTCTTTCAACATTTGGTAGGTTTCAATGAGATCCCCAGCATTCTTCTAAATTCCAGTGAGCGCAGGCTCAAAGCTGCCAAACGTTCCTCTCATGTTAACCCCTTCATTCCCGGAATTACCTGTTGTAGTGGATAGAGCAAGACTACCTAACAAAGCAGCTCCCCAATGGGTGTCAGGCCTGGTCACTGCATAGGAGACTGGAAACAGTCGGTGACACCGAAACACGCACAGGCGAAGTGTCACTTCTCCTGGGGGTGACTGTTCGGGACCTTGAATATTGCTGTGTGAGTACATGAATAACCAGGTGTAGCACCTGTTGAGATCAGACGTAGATTGAAAGCAGAAATTCGACAAACCTGTGCTGTTTTCTTTCGAGCTGCAGCACCTGAAGGGAGATCTAACCAATGTTTGCAAGATTACAGAGTCATAGATAGACTAGACACAGGACTGAATAATCACAGACTAGGTGGCATGCAATTACACTGGGTGGGGTGAAGGTGGAAGTAGATGTGTGGGGCAAGTTTTTGTTGGCACATTGTGGTGGGTGCATGAAATGTCCTTCCAGGGTTGATACTCGAGGTAAATACAACAGAGGGAATCAAAAGTCTCTTAACTAGATTTATGAATATGCAGGGAATGGATAAGTGGGGACATTATATTGGCTGATGGCGTTAGTATAGTGGGGCATTAGATGATGAATTAATGGCATGTTTCTGGACAGTTTTTTAAAGAGTTCGATGTTGATAAGAATGTTGTTCCACCCTTGGACTGGATACAGTAAATCCGGCTGATCACAACAGTTCCTCTGCAATCTTTATCACTATTCTCACCCTTATAGCAATAAATCAAACCTACAATCCTTGCTTGACAGTTCCATGTAAATTTATTGTCAATTCCCGCATGTTACCACTCACTTCATGTAGATTAAATTTCTTGTTGCTGCTTAGGTGAAAACAGGCTTTACAGAATTTATTGAAAACTGCTCAGGAAGAGACAAAGACGGAGAAACAACCAATGTGCAGGAAAAATAAAGTTTGAAAAGAAAAAAAAACGACATCTTTGAGTTGTAGACTCCTTGAAAGTAAGTCTGTAAGTTGTGGAATCAGCTGAGATGTTTTTGGAGATTTAGGTTATCCACACTGGTTTGGGAGCCTGATGGATGGTTGTAGGGTAACAGCCTCTCCCATTAAGATCCCTAAATGGACATAGAATCTTTGGACACTACCTCACTTACTTTAACCCAGGCAATCTGTTCATATTCTTTACCTTCACAGTTTGTTCCGGGTCAATTTTGACCCGGCCCGAGAATCCCCTCATAACAAGTGTCTGTAGCAAATTTTGAACCAAAAATCTCTTTAGAATGTATAAATGGCCTGTCTGACAGTAATAAATTGCTGATTAATCCTTAATTAATGTCTCAGAAATCTAAATTCCATTTCAATAGATAATGGTCAAATTTGACCCGGAACAACCTCAGTATAGAAAAAATTGTAGCACGTGTACAAAAGTATAACATTTTAAATAGTTCCATTTGGCACATTTCCGGTCACTTTAGGAAAAGTCATAAAATTTCGGCTGGAAATGGCATTTAGGGTGTTTTTTTTTCCTGTTGTTAAATGTCAAAACGGGTCAAATTTGATCCGAATGGTATGTAAGGGTTAATATACAGTGTTTCGGTTTTTTTTAATCTATCCAGTATACGTATACCATAAATTTCTTACTTATTTATTATTATCATTTCAAATGTTATTTATTATTATTATTACTATTATTATTCAAATTGTCTCAATTATTATTATCATTATTAATATTATTATTCCTGTGATTCTGATTCCTGTATCCGCCTCCCAGATTTTGTGGCGAGAGGAGGGTATATCCTGAATGGTGGTTGTTTTGATGACGGTTGCTATTTCCTGTGTCAGTGGTCCATGTGAATGTGCTCAGTGGTGTGGAGATGAAGAGGACATATCGAGAAGTGGGCATATCCTGAATGGTGGTTGTTTTGCTGACGGTTGCTATTTCTTGTGGCAGTGGTCCATGTGAATGTGGTCAGTGGTGTGGAGATGTTTTCTTGTGACGGACTGGGCTGTATTAACCCCTTTCTATGCACTGTCTCTTCACTCGGTTATTTAAGGAAACATGACAGGACGTTGTCCAGGAATGAATAACGTGGAGCAAATTGAACAATTAGATATGCAAAGGCAGTTGGTGGTTGATTTGTTTGAACATCTAAAATTGCAAATAGATAGATAGATAGATAGATAGATAGATAGATAGATAGATAGATAGATAGATAGATAGATAGATAGATAGATAGATAGATAGATAGATAGATACCTTATTCATCCCCATGGGGAAATTCAACATTTTTTTCCAATGTCCCATACACTTGTTGTAGCAAAACTAATTACATACAATACTTAACTCAGTAAAAATTATATATATGCATCTAAATCACTCTCTCAAAAAGCATTAATAATAGCTTTTAAAAAGTTCTTAAGTAGTTTACTTAAGTACATTGAGTCCTAACCCCAGCACTTTAACATATCTTACTCCTGGCGGTTGAATTGTAAAGCCGAATGGCATTGGGGAGTATTGGTCTCTTCATCCTGTCTGAGGAGCATTGCATCGATAGCAACCTGTCGCTGAAACTGCTTCTCTGTCTCTGGATGGTGCTATGTAGAGGATGTTCAGGGTTTTCCATAATTGACCGTAGCCTACTCAGCGCCCTTCGCTCAGCTACCGATGTTATACTCTCCAGTACTTTGCCCACGACAGAGCCCGCCTTCCTTACCAGCTTATTAAGACGTGAGGCGTCCCTCTTCTTAATGCTGCCTCCCCAACACGCCACCACAAAGAAGAGGGTGCTCTCCACAACTGACCTATAGAACATCTTCAGCATCTCACTACAGACATTGAATGACGCCAACCTTCTAAGGAAGTACAGTCGACTCTGTGCCTTCCTGCACAAGGCATCTGTGTTGGCAGTCCAGTCTAGCTTCTCGTCTAACTGTACTCCCAGATACTTGTAGGTCTTAACCTGCTCCACACATTCTCCATTAATGATGTCATACACTCTTCCAGAGCTCTGTGGTTGGGAAGATGTTGGAGACCATTAGTAAGGATGAGCTTTCAGGGTACTCGGAGGCACATGAGGAAATAGGGAAAAGTTTCCTTCAGGAAAAATCTTGCCTGACAAATCTATTGGAATTCGTTGAGCAAATAGACATAGCAAGATAGACAATGTAGTATTGGTATATGTTGTGTATTTGTGTATCAGAAGGCCTTTGACAAGGTGAGGTTGCTAAACAAGATAAGGGTGCAGGATATGACAGGAAAAATATTAGAATGGATAAAGCATTGGCTGATGGGCAGCAGGCAAAGAGTGGGAGTAGCGGAGCCTTTTCTGCCGGTGTCTAGCGAGGTTCCACGCTGGTCAGTGTTGGGACAGTTTCTTTGATTTATCTATGTCTATGGCTATGTCTATGTTTATTTATCTATATCATTTGTCTATGATTTCAGTGATAGGTTTAATGTTTTATTGGCCCAGATTGTGGACAACACGAGGTAGGTGGAGGGGCGTGTAGTGCTGTGGAAGCAGGGCAGCTACGGTTGGTATTGGATAGATTAGGAGAACAGCCAAAGCAGTCACAGATGGAATACAGTGTCGGAAAGTGTATGGTCATGCATTTTGGTAGGAGGAATAATAGTGTTCACTATTCTTCTAATCAGTGACAACATTCAGATATCCATGGTGCGAAAAGACATGTGTGTCCTTGTGCAAGATTCCCGAAATGTTAATTTGTAGTTTCAGTCATTCATGAGGAAGTTGTTTGAGGCATTGTCAGCATTCAATTCGAGAGAACGAGAAGATAAAAGCAAGGATGTAATACTGAAGGTTTATAAGCCGATGCTGAGGCCTCACTTGGAGTATTATATGTAATTTTGGGTCCGTTATATTGGAAAGGATGTGCTGACATTGGGGAGGGTTCATAAAGAAGGTTGACAAAACTGATTCAGGAATGAAAGGCTTTTATGAAAAGCGATTGACGGCGCTGGGCCTGTATTCACTGGAATTTAGAAAAAGGAGGGAGTACTAATTGAATCCTACTGAGTATTAAAAGGCCTAAAGTGGATTTAAAGACGATACTTGCAGTGTGGCAGCCTACGACCAGCCTCAGAATACAGGGCCATTCCTTTGGACCGGAAATGAGGAGGAATTTCTTAACCAAGTGTGGTGAATCTGTGGAATTCTTTCACACAGTGGGCTGTGGCGGCCTCGTCATTGGATGTATTTAAGTTAAACATGTGAAGAAGGAATTTGATAGGAGAGGAGAACGGTAAGGAGAAGGGGTAACAGAGAAAGGTGATGGAGATGTGCTGACAAGACAGGAGGTCTCCTGAATGGGGATTATTAAATTTGATTTATGAACATATAGGATTGCATTGGCCCTTCAGGCTCTTCCAGCTGCGCTGCCCAGCTAACCCCCAATTTAATGCTAGTGCAATCAGGGGACAATTTACAATGACTAATGAACCAACCAACCTGCACAGTCACGGGAAATCAGTGGATATTGCATTTTCCAGAAGGCCTTAGACAAGGTGTCGCATATGAGGCTGCCTGGCAAGACAACATCCCGTTGTATCACAGGAAAGATACCTGACTGGATAGGGCGTCAACAGATCAGTAGGAGGCAAAAAGTGGGAGTAAAAGGAATCTTTGCTGATTGGCTGCCGGTGGCTGACCAGTGCTGTTCTCCAGGGGTGAGTGTTGCGACTGGTCTTTTTATATTATTTGTCAATGATTTTGATGCTTGAATTGATGGCTTTGTGACCAGGTTTGCAGATGATATGAAAATGGACGGAAGGGCACACAGAACTGAGGAATCAGGATTCAGCCCCTGTAATAATGATCAGGGAGGCCGAGAGAGAATCTGTAATTACCGACCGGTACCTTTATTGACTCAATGAAAGAACCCGTGAATTTACATAACCAAATAGCTTTGAGCTCACCAACTAAGTTTTCTGCTGTTCCATGAGCAGTTAAAGAGCAGAACATATAATACCAGTGAAAAATGAGTTTCTGGTGCTGGCTGCATGTTCCCCGTAGTCCCGATTGGAATATCCTCGTGTCCGTCGGGCACCTCGCATTCACCACGGTTGCTCTCCCTGTCTCCACACTTGCAGCGTCAGCTTTTATATTAATTTCTTACCAGTTCAAACGTCCCATTAAAGTGACATTGACCGTAGGTCGTGGAGGCCAGTCCCACATGGCACGCAGCTTTTCAGGGTCCATAAGAAGATTTCCAATTGTATTTCTAAACCCGAACCCCTTACAGTACCTCGGGCGGACTAAACAAACACACAGGTCCGTATCCTAGCAACAGTCAGGACTTGCACTCGATGCAGACAAACAGGTTTGGTAAAACAATGCCGAAGACTGTTGGGGGCTGGGCAGAACACTCCGGGAGGGGGAGGCATAGAATCCCAACTTTAAACGGAGCCCGTCTGAGGGGCGAACAGCAGATTCCCTTGAGAAAGCCTCAGGACAGGGCGAAACTGCAGTCTCTCCCAGTCCATAAGTGGTACCCCCCCCCCTCCGCCCACCTGAACAGACAGATAACTTTTAACGTTAAAATGGGTTTAACGAGGAGGCAGGTCCCAATAAAGGCAAGTGGGCGGCCCGGATAATGAGGACGTGTGCCAAATCAAAGTGCAGGCTGAAGGGATACGGTATATCCACTAGGTGGTCGACAAACCTAGAGGGTTATTTTCCTCGCCTCCCGCCCGCATCATCACATCCTTACAATGAAGCTGATGGTGTTTAAGAACACTTATGTTGAGTTGCCTCCATTAGCCGGGGTTGTATTTCAAGAACCATATTGCGGGTCTCTGAAAGTCTAATTCGATGGCACTGAGAATGTTGTTCCCTTCTGGTCTCCTCCTGATAGGGAAGACGTGAATGTTTTCCGAGAGGGTGCATGGGAAATTTACCCAGGACATTGTTTTATTTTAGCTGTGTGCTGGTGTACGGCTGAATCACGATAAGCTGGAACTTGAACTTGAAGCGGTCGGGGAAAGGCTGTTGGAATGTAAACATCCCTCACCGTAGACAGGCCAGCTCTACATTAACCCTCCTCATCCCTCGGCAGATTCTAACATTTCTGAATGTGAAGACATTGGAGGATTCTGTACCGTGGCGCCGTGTCCGGACAGTGACGCTGTGGACAAAAGCTTCTGGGATAACGAGCTCGATTGTAGTTACCTGTGAGACCGGCCACACTCACGTTGGAGGACTGATCATCAGTAGACACCCTCCCATCCTGATACAGGAGTCACACGCCATGTTCAAATGACAAAGTAAAAAGCAAGTTTAAAAATAACGCTATCCGAAGTGCTGCTGCATGTCAGTTACTGACTCAAACCCGCTTTGCATTCAGTAAATCACCGTGAGAGGACAGAATTCCGGAAACACACTGACAGAGAGCCGCTGATGACAGTGGTGAGCATAGAATCACAGAACCAAAACAGATCATTCGGCCCATCTAGCCGCTGCTGAACTACCATGCTGACTGGACCCATCGACCCGATACGTAACTGTCTGAATTCCTCTCATCCATGTTCCTGTCCAAATTACTCAGAAATGTCCAAATCAAATCCGCTTCCAGTACTTGCGTCGGCAGCTCGTCCCACACTCTCACTACCCGAGTGAAGGATTCGCCTCTCACCTTCCTGTTAAACAGTTCAACGAAAAAAAAAGGCTGAAGTCGCATCTCACTTTTATGCATTAGGGCACAGCATCTGTAATTACCCGCAAAGTTAACTGAAGACTACACATGAATTAGAATATGGTCCTGGAACTTTTTTATTTGGTACAGGTGGGCAAGTTATATTTGGGTTTCTATAAGATAGAAATTGGGACCCTGCAAGACACTGATTATTATTTCATATTACCATTAATAATATTTTCTCCGAGATAGGTTCTGGGGTGTGTAAACTACAATATGTAGATGGAGGTTTATGGATTAGAGGGAGAAATTTCAATTTTACCCTATATGGGATACAATTAGCGATTAATAAGGTTGAACAGTTGGAAACTAGATGAGACTTAAGCTTTCAGTGGCAAAAACACACAGGTCACGTGTTTTAGAAACAGGTTTAATAGACCTGCACTTGATTTGAAATCATCCGATCAAACTCTTGAAGACGTGTCAGTGCTAAGATTCCCAGTCATGTGGATGGACAATAAACTGACATGGAAGCACTATATCAGTAAAGGAATACTATATCTCTATCTATAACACTGTATCTATAAAGGAGCAATTAATATGATCAGCTGTCTGTGTGGGTATTCCTGGGTACTACATGTATGTACATGTATTTAAATGTATTTAAGTAAACTACTTATGAACTTTTTAAAAGCTATTATTAATGCTTTTTGAGAGAGTGATTTTAGATGCATATCATATTTTTACTGAGTTAAGTATTGTATGTAGATAGATAGATAGATAGATAGATAGATAGATAGATAGATAGATAGATAGATAGATAGATAGATAGATAGATAGATAGATAGATAGATAGATAGATAGATAGATAGATACTTTATTCATCCCCATGGGGAAATTCAACTTTTTTCCAATGCCCCATACACTTCTTGTAGCAAAACTAATTACATACAATACTTAACTCAGTAAAAAATATGATATGCATCTAAATCACTATCTCAAAAAGCATTAATAATAGCTTTTAAAAAGTTCTTAAGTCCTGGCGGTAGAATTGTAAAGCCTAAGGGCATTGGGGAGTATTGATCTCTTCATCCTGTCTGAGGAGCATTGCATCGATAGTAACCTGTCGCTGAAACTGCTTCTCTGTCTCTGGATGGTGCTATGTAGAGGATGTTCAGAGTTATCCATAATTGACCGTAGCCTACTCAGCGCCCTTCGCTCAGCTACCGATGTTAAACTCTCCAGTACTTTGCCCACGACAGAGCCCGCCTTCCTTACCAGCTTATTAAGACGTGAGGCGTCCCTCTTCTTAATGCTTCCTCCCCAACACGCCACCACAAAGAAGAGGGCGCTCTGTCGCAAAAAAAATGTTGAATTTTCCCATGGGGATGAATAAAGTATCTATCTATCTACACGAAAATTTCTGTCAGCCATTTATATCTGTTTAAATAGATCTGTTCTTGATTCTGTCTGTGTGGCTTATGGATCAGCTTCATCTTCAGCTTTAGACTGTTTGAATGTGGAGATTGAATTTAATGTTAACAGACTGGATTAATTTGAGGGGGCGATGAAATGATCATGCTGTTAAAGGTGTGTTGGAGGACGGTTGGGAACTTGACAAGAGAGTGTTTTTAGTTTTGGGTGTCTGGGTTCTTATCACGCTGGGAATATGGGTTCTTTGGATTTGCAATATATCCCACTGTCGCTTTCTCGGTAATCCTACTTTGCTTTTTTCCAATGTTTTTAGTTGATTTGAGATACACGATTTAATAAAGTGAGGATTCTGTTATGCCAGCGAATCTGTTGATTTATCAGTATATTGAGTAAAATTATTATGCTACGTTAAACATTGCTGCAGAAGATTCTGACAATAACTTAACTGGTATGTTAATGTGGCTTTTTTTTGTGCATGAATTATAGGTGACAATGAAGAAACAACTTACAAACAATTTATTAGCACATACAGCAGAATTTGTGCCATTATTTTGGACTTAAGTGGGTGGTGGAAATTCGTTCAAGTAAAGTTGTCATTTGTTCTTTTCAGTTTTGAAGAGTCTTAAAATAGGTAATTCTCGCAGTAGGACAGATTTACTGTTGAAAACTCACCAAAGATTATTTCCTACTCAAAGTGGAACTACAGAAATTTCAACTGTGAATAAAGACCTTCCAGCGAGCAATTCAGAAGCAAAGGGGTTTGTGGGTTAAGAATCATAGCAAGACTGTTGGGATAATGGGCCTCAAATGAGACACCTTTACAGAATATATAACTGTCAGGTTTATGGGGGAAAGGGGTAAAACAAGAAGGTGAGGAATTACAGTGACAAGACTTAGAATTTGGCGCACTGTGCCACTATTTCTTCGTTCGTGTTGGAAAACATTACTCTGGATCGTGTTGTTTTCATTTAAAAGCTTTCTTAAGTAATGGCAAACACGAGGAAATCTGCAGATGCTGGAAATTCAAACAACTCACAAGTAGAGTGATGGGCAGAGAGAGAGAGAAAAAAACTAAATCAGTCACGGATGGGGTACGAAAGTGAGGAGGGGCATTAATGGAAGTTAGAGAAGTTAATGTTCATGCCATCAGGTTGGAGGCTACCCAGCCGGTATATAAGGTGTTGTTCCTCCAACCTGAGCATGGCTTCATTTTGACAGTACAGGAGGCCATGTATAGACATATTAGAATGGGAATGGGACGTGGAATTAAAATGTGTGGCCACTGGGAGATCCTGCTTTCTCTGGCGTACTGAGCGTAGGTGTTCAGCGAAATGGTCTCCAGGTCTGCGTTGGGTCTCACCAATATATAAAAGGCCACACCGGGAGCACCGGACGCAGTATACCACACCAGCCGACTCACAGGTGAAGTGTCGCCTCACCTGGAAGGACTGTCTGGGGCCCTGAATGGTGGTGAGGGAGGAAGTGTAAGGGCAGGTGTAGCACTTGTTCCGCTTACAAGGATAAGTGCCGGGAGGGAGATCGGTGAGAAGGGATGGGGGCGGGGGGCGAGTGGACAAGGGAGTTGCGTAGAGAGGGATCCCTGCGGAAAACAGAAAGGCGGGGAGGGAAAGATGTGCTTGGTAGTGGGATCCTGTTGTAGGTGGCGGAAGTTACGAAAATTATACGTTGAACCAGGAGGCTGGTGGGTTGGTAGGTGAGGACAACGGAACCCTATCCCGAGTGGGGTGGCGGGCGGATGGGGTGAGGACAGATGTGCGGGATCTCTCCCATTAAAGTACACCGCCAGAGTCAAAGAGCACTATAACAAACAAACAAACCCTTTTGCCCATTTGGTCCGTACCGAATTGTTATTCTGCCGAGTCCCATAACCGCAGCTGGACCATGGCCCTCAATACCCCTCCCGTCCATGTACTGATCCAAACTTCTCTGCAATGAAATCCATAACTTCCACTGACAGCTCTTCCCACACCCTCACCACCCTCTGAGTGAAGGAATTCCCACTCAGGTTCCTCTGAAATATTTCACCTTTCACCCTTAAATTACGACCTCCAGTTCCCATCTCACCCAAACTCAGAGGAAAAATCCTGCCTGCATTTACCCTGTCAACAACACTCATAATTTTGTAAACATCAGCGAAATTTCTTTTCGTTTCCCAACACTAAAGGCAATAAAATCCTTACGTTTTTCTCAAGCTCGAGTTCTCAAGTCCCAGAAAACGTATTGTAAATTTTCTCTGCACACTTTCAATGTTGTTGATAATTTTCCTTCAGGCCGGTAACAAAAACTACACACAATACTCCAGATTAGGCCTGACCAACGTCTTATACAACTTCAACATAACATCCCATCTCCTGTACTCAATACTTTGATTTATGAAGTCCAATGTGCCAAAAGCTCTCATTTCGACACTATCTACCTGTGACGCCACTTTCAAGTAATTATGAATCTGTGTTCCCAGATCCCTCTGGTCCACCGACTCCTCAGAACCCGACTGCTCACCGTGTCTTCATGCACCCCAAATCAGTGCACACCCCGAATCCAGTCCTTTGAATATGAAACACTGTTTGATGAGTTTCCAGCAGTAAATCTGACCTGCTGCGAGAATGACCTGTTTTAAGACTCTTCAAAACCGAAAGGGAATCTGAGCGAATTACAACTTTGCAGGGAAAAAATTCCTCTACCCCCTGTAAGCACGAAATGATGACAAGCGATTCTGTTGTAAATGCTGATAAATAGCTGGTAGGTCGTTTCTTTATCATTACCAATAATTCACGTATAACACAGCAACATCAACAATCCCAGTTAAATTATATTTTGATCCTCTGGAGAATGGTTAAACTTTCTCAATAATTTCCTTAATATACACTGAACCAACAAATTCTCAGGCAGAACAGAATTGTTAGACTTCATTAAATCATGTATCCTATAATCAACTAAAGGCATTGAAAGAAACAAGGTGGGGTTACCAAGAACACGACTGTGGGACGTTATGTATAACCCAACGAACCCATATTTCAAATGTGATAAGAACCCAGGCACCCAAAACTAAAAACACTCTTCTTGTGAAGTTCCCAACAGTCCTCCAACACACCGTTAACAGGATGATCATTTCTTCCCCCTTAAATTAATCCAGTATGTTAACATTAAATTCAAACTCCATCATTTCAACCAGTAAAGCCAAAACAGGGGACGACCTGACTGCACCACGACACAATCTCAAAGCCTGTGCTTGTATCACACCCAAACATAATAAAGTTGAAGCTGAAGCTGATCTATAAACCACAACCATAATCAAGAACAGAGCCAATTAAACAAATGAGATTGTTCAACAAATACTTTCATGTAACACCCTAGAATACCAGCAGGGATAACTGAGAATATTTAATGTTTCTTTATATTTATCAATTATTTTCTTATCCGGTGCTTCCATGTCAGCTTATTATCCGTCCACATTCCTGAAAATCTTACCACTGACACCTTTTAAGGAGTTTGACCATATCAGTTCCTATCATTTCCAATCAAGTGCAGGTTCATTAATCCCGTCTGTAAAACACATAACTTGTCCCATCTATTTGCCGACTGTTTGACCTTCTTAATAGCGAATGCATCCAATATACAGTAAAATTGAAATTTCTACCTCTAATCCATAAACCTCAATCATCTGCATACAGTGATTTACACAGTCCAAAACCTATCTCAGAGAAAAATATTATTAATAATAATATAAAATAATAAATACTGCCTGTGGGATCCCAGTTTCTATCTCATAACAACCTGAATATAACTTTCCCACCCATACCTGACACAAAACGTTCAATTAAAACAACTCAAAGTTAGATAACAGCCCCTCCATCCTCGTTTCCACAATTTCATAAAAATTCTTTCCTTCCATAAATACCATCTGCCTTTTGAATAGTAAAAATACTGCTGTTACAATATCTATATTTAACTGGCTTTACTAATACCATCTTCCAAATATAAAAATGAATTCAATGTCATACTTGCCCATCCATACCTTTACAAGACGTACAAATAGAAACAATCAGAAAAAATTGTACAATAGCCCTCTCAATTGCATTTCCAAAAATTTATCAAAAGTCCATCAATAAATATTATTTGCCTTTTCAATATCAAAAATATTGCTATTACAACATCTTTATTTAACTGTACTTTCCTAACATGATCTTCCAAATCCAAACTGATTCCAATGTTATTTAAGGCAGAGATTGCCAGGTATCTGAGTAGCCAGGGTATCAAAGGTCATGGTGAGAAGGCGGGGGAGTGGGACTAAATGGGAGGATGGATCAGCTCATGATAAAATGGTAGAGCAGACTCGATGGGCCGAATGACCGACTTATGCTCCTTTGTCTTATGGTCTTATTCTACCGTTCCAAATTCCCCTCGGATAAAACGTGAAATTACCTCTTTTATCGAAAATATAATTCAAACACTCGATTACCATACATTCCACAAGTTTACATAAATGAGACTTTAATGATATGAAGGAGGGTCGAACGGGGAGATCCAGGTTTTAGAATGGGAACTACTACAACCATTTTCCATGAGAAAAGTAGATGGCCAAACCTCCAAATACGATTCGGAAAGTTAATATTTTCACTAAAGAAAATTACACACATACCTGTTGAATCAAGATTTTCCACAAGACCATGATATATTTTATTCCCATTCACAACGCAATACTCTGCCCCTTTCCTTATAAAACTGACAACACCATCCCTCTACCAACAAACCCGTCAAGCCAAACGACAATATAATCCTGCACAGGAATAAAACTTACAATGTGCAGGTTTCCTCAACAGATATAACATAGGAAGAATCTGACAAATCAGAAATAAACTAGTTAAAGCGTTGACCATGTAAAATCAGGCTTCTTGCATTTCACTTCAATATTTCAATCCCATTACATATCTTCACAAGTAGACTGGGATGCAGAAACCCCCACAAATCAGAGCTTCATTTACAGCTTCCCACAAAACACCAGTTACACCAAGATACCTTTCTGCAGCTTTCACAATAATTTTAATTTCCTCAGTAGGATGAGATGTCTGATCAGTACAATTCACCACATCGGTTATAAACATCACAAACTTCATTTTATCCAGCAGTGAAGTATCTTTGGTGAGAGAACTGTGATGCCGGCATATATCCACTGACGTCACAGTCTGTTCTCAAAGTGGGATCACTTTATCCAGTTTACCTGTTCTGCTTGCTGTACTTGTCCTTGAACAGGCCCTTCTGCTCACTGTGTTGTTCTGAAACAATTGAACTGGTCACTTCATGCCTGACTAAACCAATCCCTTCTGCGACACAAGCGACACATCCCTCCATTCTCCTCACATTCACGTGGTACCTAATAGCCTCTATCACATCTGCCTCCATCACCACCCGATATTCACTCCAGACACCCACCACTATGGGAATGAAAAACCAAACTTGAAACGCAAATCTCCTTTAAACATTCTGAGTCAGGTTTTTAACATCATTGTCTTTTCTAATTTTTTTTTTTCAACAGCAGCTATGCAGAGAAAAGATACAAAATGCACTAAATTACAAAATACTTCAATAGTGCAAAAAGGACCAATGAGGATGTGTTGCCCCTTTCTCCTGAAGTGTATGCCCTCTGGCACTGGACATTTCCTCCTTGGAGAAAAAATCCCGGCTGTCCACCCTGTCTGTGCCTCTCACATTCCTGTAAACGTCTGTCAGACCTCCCTCAGCCTCTGCCACTCTGGAGAAAATTACCCGAGATTGTCCAGTCTCACTTTATCCAGGCAGCATCCTGTTAAGCGTCTTCAACTCACCATCCAAAACCTTCGTCTTATTCCTGTCTTTGAATGCAATTCTCCAGATGAGATGTCCAATCTCGCCCCATGAATACAACAGCAACGAGATAATGCTGAGGCTTTATAAGACACTAGTCAGGCCGCGTTAGGCTCCATATCTCAGACAGGATGTGTTGTCATTGGAGAGAGTCCAGAGGAGGTTCAGAAGGATTATTTCGGGAATGAAGGGGTTAAAATATGAGGAGCACTTGGCAGCTTTGACCCCGTGTTCACTGGAACTCAGAAACATGCGGGGGCATCTCATTGAAACCTACCGAATGTTGAAAGGACTGGATAAGGTGGATGTGGAGAAGGTATTTCCTATGGTGGGGCACAGCCACAAAGTTGAGGGGCCACCTTTTCAAACAGAGGTAAGCAGCTTATTTTTTTTTATTAGCCAGAGAGTATTGGATCTGTGGAATGCTCTGCCACAGACTGCGGTGGAGGCCGAGTGTGTGGGTATATTCAAGGCGGAAGTTGATCATTTCCTGATCGGTCAGGGTATCAAAGGATATGGCGGGACGTCAGATATATGGAATTGAGTGCGATCTGGGATCAGCCATGATGGGAAGGTGGCTGACTCAATGGGCTGAATGGCCTAATTCTGTTCCTATGCCTTATGGACTTATGAACACAAGCCCACTCAATCATGATGAATCTCCTCTGCACACTTCCAGCACAAAACATCCTTTGTACAGAATGCTAAGCGGAACTGAATGCAACTTTTCAAGAACGTTGTCAAGTCAGGCAGCATCTGTTGAGGGGAATAGAGTCGATGGTTGGGACAGAACCCCTCCCTTACGGCTCTGACACAGGCACTTCGGCCCAACCTTTCCATGCTGTCCTCCTGTCCATTTAAACTAATCCCTCTGCCTGTCTTTGACACAGAACACAGAAATCTACAGCACATTACAGGCTCTTCAGCCCACAATGTTGTACCGACCATGTAACCTGCTCCAGAGACTGCCTAGGATTTCCTGATCGTATATCCCTCTATGTCTCTAAGCTCCATGAACCTATCTAACAGTCTTTTAAAATATCCTATTGTATCCACCTCCACCATCGCTGCCGGCAGTGCATTCCATGCAACCACCACTCTCTGTGTAAGAAACTTACCCCTGACATTCCCTCGGTACCGACTTCCAAGCAGCTTAAAACTACGTCCCTCGTGTTAGTCACTTCAAGCCTGGGAAAATGCCTCTGGCTATCCACATGGTCAAAGCCTCTCATCATCTTATTACAATTACTATTATTATTATTATTATTATTATTATTATTATTATTATTCCTTCCTGTAGTGAGGCCACCAGAACTGAACACAGGACTCCCAAGTGGGTTCCAACTAAGCCCACAGCCCTGCCGTGTTGGGGTACAATTACTTATGTACAGGTTAGGAGAAATATAGCTTCAACATCACCTCACAGCTCTTGAACTCAATCCCACGGTTGATAAAGGCCATCGCACCAGACGCCTTCCTAACAACACTGCCAACCTCCACAGCAGCTTTGAGTGTCGTATGGACATGGACCCCAAGTTCTCTCTGACCCTCCACACTGCCAAGAGTCATACCATTAATATTATATTCTGTGTTCAGATTTGACCTGCAGAAATGAATCTCTTCATCTGTGTTGAACTCCATCTGCCACTTCCTAGTTCTGCATCCAAGGCGAGGAAATAGATTGCTGAGCCTTTGGCTAGGATCATTATGTCCTCATTGTCCACGGGAATGGTCCCGGAGGATTGGAGGGAGGCGAATGTTGTCCCCTTGTTCAAAAAGGGTAGTAGGGTTAGTCCGGATAATTATAGACCATTGAGCCTTTCATCTGTGGTGGGAAAGCTGTTGGAAAAGATTCACAAAGATAAGATCTATTGGCATTTAGAGAATCATGGTCTGATCAGTGACAGTCAGCATGGCTTTCTGAAGGGCAGATCGTGTCTAGCAAGCCTCTTTTAAGAGGTGACCAGGCATATAGATGAGGGTAATGCAGTGGATGTGATCTACATGGATTTTAGTAATGCATTTGATAAGGTTACACATGGTAGGCTTATTCAGAAAGTCAGAAGGCATGGGATCCAGGGATGTTTGACCAGGTGGATTCAGAATTGGCTTGCCTGCAGAAAGCAGAGAGTTGTGGTGGAGGGAGTACATTCGGATTGGAAGGTCGTGACTAGTGGTGTCCCACAAGGATCAGTTCTGGGACCCCTACTTTTCATGATTTTTATTAATGACCTGTATGTGGGGGTAGAAGGATGGGTTGGCAAGTTTGCAGAAGACGCAAAGGTTGGTGGTGTTGTGGATATTGCAGAGGATTGTCAAAGATTGCAGAGAGACATTGATAGGATGCAGGAGTGGGCTGAAAAGTGGCAGATAGAGTTCAACCTGGAGAAGGGTGAGGTGGTACACTTTGGAAGGACAAACTCCAAGGCAGAGTACAAAGTAAATGGCAGGATACTTGGAAGTGTGGAGGAGCAGAGGGATCTGGGGCTACATGTCCACAGATCCCTGAAAGTTGCCTCACAGGTAGACAGAGTATTTAAGAAAGCTTATGGGGTGTTAGCTTTCATAAGTCGAGGGATAGAGTTTAAGAGTCGCGATGTAATGATGCAGCTCTATAACACTCTGGTTGGGCCACACTTGGAGTACTCTGTCCAGTTCTGGTCACCTCACTATAAGAAGGATGTGGAAGCATTGGAAAGGGTACAGAGGAGATTTACCAGAATGCTGCCTGGTTTAGAGAGTATGGATTATGATCAGAGATTAAGGGAGCTAGGGCTTTACTCTCTGGGGAGAAGGAGGATGAGAGGAGAAATGATAGAGGTATTGTTGATATTAAGGGGAATGGATAGAGTGGACATCCAGCGCCTCTTCCCCAGGGCAACACTGCTCAATACAAGAGGACATGGCTTTAAGGTAAGGGGAGGGAAGTTCAAGGGGGATATTAGAGGAAGATTTTATACTCAGAGAGAGTGGTTGGTGCGTGGAATGCACTGCCCGAGTCAGTGGTGGAGGCCGATACACTAGTGATTTTTAAGAGACTATTAGACAGGAATATGGAGGAATTTAAATTTAGGGAGGCAGAGTTTAAGGGTCGGCACAACATTGTGGGCCGAAGGGGCTGTACTGTGCTGTATTGTTCTATGTTCTATCTATTTCTCGCTGGAATCTCTCTTTTAATTTAATTTTTTATTGAAGGCACGACACGGTACAGAAAACGTAATGCATTACATTTTCCCCCAGCACAATGTCATCAGTGGGGCCTTCTAGGAGTTGTAGTCATTTGTCCTCGCTCGCTCCCTGTCAAAGCATGTTTCGTCAGCCACCACAGACGTCACCGAAACAGACCCACCGAGGCGCGAAGGGGAATCACACACGTCCTTGTGGGTGCTGAGGCCGGCAACACCGACAGAAGTGACTCGCTGATCTCCGCCATGGCGATGGAGCGGAAGAAGAGGGGCTGATCATGGGCCGATTTCCTCCAGCCTATCGTAGCTCAGACTTAACACTTACCCCTGCTGTCATTGGCTGCCGTACCTGTCGCTCAAATGGGAACTCAGAGGGTGATTAGTTTATGTGAACGTCAGTCAGCCTTCCTGTCTTTATGAGTTTGGATTTGGATTTATAACGGGACAGGAAGCAAATTGGGAGAAATGTGAGTTTTTATGTGATGGTGCATCAGTCTCCGAGTTACATTATTAACAATAAAAGGGCAAAGGCCGTGGTGAGGAAAGAGGTGATTTACTGGAGGTTATATGGGGATAATATTGGAAGGGATATCAAACTTGGAATTGTTTGGGATGTGATTTAGAAAATGGGGGGATTTGTGGGGATCATAATATTCCAGTGATGATTAATGAGGGCAGAATGATTGTTACTGAAACAGGGAAGGTCGTGTTACTGGTTGGGTCATTTGCTGAAATTCACAATCAGGATAATTAAAGTGAAGAAGTTAAACAATGTAAGGATATGTTTTTTCAGTGAATACCCTGATGTGCTGGAAGTCAGCTGTAGCAATGATAGCATCACTGATGGAGAGATTTCTTTGTATGAATTTAAAAAGTCTATTAATAATGCTGGTCAGGTGTCCCCAGGAAAGAGTGATATTTGAATTTGTAATTGTATATAATTCTCTTTTGTGAAAATATTAAATGTTTGAATTATGCAACTACTTTCCTCATGGAAAATGGTAGTGCCTATTCTAAAACCTGGCAGATCCCCATTTGGTCAAGGGCCTGTATGGTGAATGTCTCATTTATGTAAACTTATGGAATGTATGGTAATCAAGCGCTTGAGTTAAATTTTGGAAAGAGTGGTGATAAAGTGTTTTATTGGAGTGGATTTTGGAAGGGTGAAATGACATTAGATTCAGTTTTAGGTTTGGAAGATGATATTCGGAAAGCACAATTAAATAACGATGTTGTAATAGCAGTATTTCTCGAAACTGAAAAGGGAAATGATATGGAAGAAAGGACTTTTGATTAAATTAGGAGTGAGGGGGACATTGTATAATTTTCCTGAGTTTGGATGGACTGTCCAAGTACCGGTCGGCATGTTATGTTTGTATTTCTATGAGATGGAGAATGGGATCCCACAAGGCAGTATTTGTAGCCCTTCGCTATTTAATATTATGATTAATGATATTTTCTCTGAGATGGGAAAGTGGGATACCCTGGGTAAATCACAATATACAGATGATGTAGCTTTATAGATTAGAGGTATTAATTGCAATTTATAATTAATAGGTCAAACAGTGGGCAGATTGATGAGGATTTTAAGCTTTCAGTCGTTAAAACACATTACGTGGTTTACAAACAACATTAATAGGCTTGCACTTGATTTTAAATTATATGATTAATATCTTGAGGAAGTGTCAGTGGTAAGATTTCTCAGTATGTGGATGGATAATAAGCTGACGTGGAAGCACCTATCAGTAAAATAATTGATAAATGTAAAGGAGCTTTAATTCTCCTCAGATATCTATGTGGGTATTCTTGGGTGCAACTTGAAAATCTTTGTTGACCAATTATATTTGTTTAATTGGATCTGTTCTTGATTATGTCTGTGTGGCTTATGGATCAGCTTCATCTTCAAATTAAAAATGTTTGTATGTGATACAATTACAGACTTTAAGATTGTTTTCTAGTGCAGTAATGTTGTCTCCTGTTTTGGCTTTACTGATTGCAATGGGACAATTGCCCTCAAAGTAACAGAGTTTCAAGTTGATGTCAACATACTAGATTAATTTGCAGGGGGAAAGAAATGATCATCTTGTTAAAGCTGTGCTGGAGGACGGTTGGAGACATCACAAGAAGAGTGTTTTAAGTTTTGGGTGGCTGGTACAATATGTCCCACTGTAGCTTTCTCTGTAGCCCCACCTTGTTTTTTCCAATGACTTCAGTTGATTTTAGGTTACACGATCGGATTCGGTTCCATCTGAGAGTCTGTTGGTTCATCAGTATATTAATGAAATTTATTATCATACAGTAACCATTTTTACAGATGAATCAAAAGATAAGTTAACTGGGGATGTTGGTGTGGCTGTTCTTGTGTGCCTGAATTGCAGGTAATGATGAAGAAATGACTTATGTCATTTATCAACATAGAAAGAAGAATTCTTTGCCAACAGTTTAGGCTTACAGTGAGTGGAGGAAATTGGTCCTTATAATTTGCTCAGAATACATTTCGGTTTTGATGAGTCTTAAACAGGTCATTCTGGCAGTAGGTCAGATTGACTGTTGAAAAGTTTGATTTATATGTCTGCACATTATGGGCCCTGCACAGCACACTGTTGAGGGAAATGATGGGGTTGACTGTTTAGCAACAAAAGCTGTTAAATGTTAAGCTGTGGATATAGACCTTCCACTTAGCAAATTAGAAGCTAAAGGGTTGGTAGTGTTAAGAATTAGGGGCTTATGGCAAGACGTAGGATAATGGACATAAGGACAGACACCTTTACAGAATACATAAACCTGTTGAGTTTATAGAAGAAGATCTTAAAACAAGGGAAGGAATGATATTGTCATGACATAGAAATGTCCACACTATGCTTAATTATGCATTGTAACTAATTGGAAAACTTCATTCTGTGTCGTGTACATTTTGTCATTATGAAATTGTCGAAACACATACTATTTCAATGTGAAGTGTATAAGGCTGAAGAAAAATCAAATGCAGCCTTCAGTACAATCTTTGCGATGGTAGATAGTTTTCAGATAAAAACTTTATTAAATTATGGGACTGACTTTAAATTAATTCACAGTTTGAGCTGGAAAAGGAATGTAATAATTGTGTTAAACCTAAGGAAATGGCATATAAGGTAGCAAAGGTGAGTGGGATGTTGGATTATTGGGATGCTCTTAAAATCCAACAAAAGGCAACAAAAAAAGCCATAAAAATGGTAAAGACGAAATATGAGGGCAAACTGGCTAATAATATAAATCAGGATACTAAAAGTTTAGATTTCAGTTACATGAAGAGTGAAAGGGAGATGAGAGTTGATACTGGACCACTGGAAAATGATGCTGGTGAAGTAGTAATGGGGGACAAAGAACTGGCAGATGAACTTAATGGACAATCTTCACTGTCTTTTCCGGTCAGCACCGCCCCCACTTGTCCCATTTAACCTGTCTCATTACGGGTGGACTTTAGGACCCGGGGGAGCTCAGGATCCGCTGCCCGTGGCTGCTGCTGAATCCCCGATGTTTCTGTTCGGTTGACGGATTCGGTGAACGAGTTAAAATTAATCGATCGATAATTCTCATCTCGTGTTTATTTCACTCCATAGAACCATAGAACACTACAGCACAGAAAACAGGCCATTTGGCGCTTCTAGTCTGTGCGGAAACTTTATTCCGCTCGTCCCATTGACCTGCACCCAGTCCGTAACCCTCCAGACCTCTCCCATCCAGGTATCTATCCAATTTATTCTTAAAACTTAAGAGTGAGCCTGCATTTACCACGTCAGATGGCAGCTCGTTCCACACTCCCACCACTCTCTGAGTGAAGAAGTTCCTCCTAATGTTCCCCCTAAAGCTTTCCCCTTTCACCCTAGAACCATGTCCTCTCGTATTTATCATTCCTAATCTAAGTGGAAAGAACCTACTCGCATTTACTGTCTATATCCCCCATAAACCGCTATCAAATCTCCCCTCATTTTTCTATGCTCCAAGGAATAAAGTCCCAACCTGTTCAATCTTTCCCTGTAACTCAACTCCTGAAGACCTGGCAGCATCCTAGTAAATCTCTGTACTCTTTCAATCTCTCCAACCTCTCCATAGATACCTCATGTCTGAACTAACCTCCCATGTGGGACCTTGTCAAAAGCCATACTGACTATCCTTAATCAGCCCTCGGCTGTCCAAATACTTGTACATCCGATCTCTCAGAACATCTTACAATAATTTACATACTACTGATGTCAGGCTCATTGGCTTGTAATTACCTGGTTTACTATTGGAGCCTTTTTAAAACAATGGAATAACATGAACTACCCTCCAATCCTCCGGCACTGCACCCGTGGCTGAGGACATTTTAAATATTTCTGTCAGGGCCCCTGCAATTTCTACTCTTGTCTCTCTCAAGGTCCGAGGAATTATCAAGTCAGGCCCAGGGGATTTATCTACCTTTATGCGCTGTAAGGCAGCAAACACCTCCTCCTCTTTAATCTACAAATGTTCCATGACACTACTGCTTGTTTCCCTTCCTTCCATATACACTATGCCAGTTTCCTGAGTAAATACTGATGCAAAAAAACTGTTTAAGATCTCCCCCATCTCGTGAGGCTCCACACATAGACGACCACTCTGATCTTCTAGGGGACCAATTTTGTCCCTTACTATCCTTTTACTCTCAATATACTTGCAGAAACCCTTCAGGTTTTCCTTCACATTATCTGCCAAAGCCACCTCATGTCTACTTTTTTTCCTTCCTGATTTCCTTCTTTAGTATTTTCTTACGTTTTCTATACTCTTTAAGTAACTCATTTGCTCTTTGTTGCCTCTACCTGCTATACACTTCTCTCTTTTTCTTAACGAGATCACCAATATTCCTTGAAAACCAAGGTTCCCTATGCCTGTTAACTTTGCCTTTAATCCTGGCATGAACATGCAAACGCTGCACTCTCAAAATTTCGCCTTTGAAGGCCTTCCACTTACTGAACACATCCTCGCCAGAAAAAAATTATCCCAATCCACTCTTCCTAGGTCATTTTCATTTCCACAAAATTGGCCCTTCTCCAATTTAGAACCTCAACTCGAGGACCAGATCTATCCTTATCCATAATTAACGTGAAACTAATGATATTATGGTCACTGGACCCAAAATGTTCGCCTACACATACTTCTGTCACCTGACTGTCTGGTTTCCTAATAGGAGATCAAATATTGCATCCTCTCTCGTAGCTACCTCTATATATTGATTTAGAAAACTTTCCTGAAAACATTTCACAAACTCCAAGCCATCTAGCCCTTTTACAGTTTGGGAGTCCCAGTCAATATGAGGGAAGTTAAAATCCCCTACTATTACAACTTTCTGTTTCTTACACATCTTTATACATGTTTGCTCCTCCAATTCTCTCTGACTATTGGGCGGTCTATAATACACCCCTATTAGTGTGGTCACACCTTTCCCGTTCCTCAGCTCCACCCATATGTGCTCTGTAGATAAGCCCTCCGGGCTGTCCTGTCTACGCACAGCTGTGATATTTTCCCTGACTAGTAATGCCACTCCTACCCCTCTATCACATCTGAAACAACAAATATTTCTATCATGTATAAACCTTAGGTGGGAGGTTATCTTTTTGTATTAATGTATTAAAAATTATAAATTCTACCAATGAGAATTACAAATTCTCTTACTAAAGGATTCATATTCAAAACAGTATCCAACAGATTAATATATGTAAACTTAGATAATTATTTTTGTAAACAATGTCTAACCTGAAGATATTGCAGAAAGTGTGTATGAGAGAGAGAATATTTGCTAATTAACTCTCCAAAAGTCATCAATCGACCATCACAAAATAAATGAAAATAAAAATAAATAAATCTGCAAAAAGAAAAACAGATCCCCTTAATCACTAAAAATTAAACAAGATTCGGAGAGAGAACCTTTGTTAATGAAGATGGTCAATTCTTCTTTGATATGTGCCAATCAGTGTTTAAATCAATTTAAAATTGATCACTGTAACTATTTAACAAAGGAGAGACTATCCAAAATATTTCCTAACATAGACAATTATTGCGATAGGTGTAAAACTGAAGTAGCCACTTTTTCACATATGTTCTGGTTAAAGATCTTTGTTTTCCACAATTTCTAAAGTTCTGAAAATTAATTTACAACCTAATGTACAAACCTTTGATTTCTGTCTATACATGCAGTCCTCGTATGACCTTTATCCTCCTCCACCTCACTATCTGCTCTAACACTCTGGTTCCCCTCCCTCTGCAAATCTTTTTTACCCCCTCCCCACCCCCCCCCCCCCCCCCCCCCCAGCAGCACTGGCAAATCTACCCGCAAGGATGTTAGTCCCCCTCCAGTTCAGGGACAAACCGTCCCATCGGAACAGGCCCCACCTTCCCGGGAACAAAGCCCAATTGTCCAGAAACATGAAGCCCTCCCTCCTGCACCATCTCCTTAGCCACGTATTTAACTGCACTCTCCGCACATTTATATTTACAGGGACTTTACTCCTGACGCCGGTCCCGGGACCCGACCCGTTTACAGACCCGGAGCGGAACCGGAGCAGATTCTCAGCCACTGGATTTTATCCCAGGTCGCGAAGAAAGGATAAAGTTTACCCGTGAATTTATTCCCAGTGAAGGTGTGGAGATGGGACTTGGTCTCAGCGTTGTAAAATGAAACTGTCCCGGACTCGTAACTGAGATAAACTCGCACCCTCCCTGGGATGGGACCGGCAGGGAGACGGAACTCGGGGGAGGTAGGACCACAGGACACGTCATAATCCCGATGTAACACGTCACCAACCCGCCCGATGACACAGAATCCAGTCTCCGGACTCAGACTGAACAATCTTTTCCTCTCCACAGACTCTGCGGCGACTCCCAGACACCAGAATCGAATCCCCGTCACCTCCACCTCCCAGTAATGTCTTCCCGATGTGAATCCCTCCGATCCCAGAACACATTCCCAGTCTGTGAATCTCTTCCCGGTGTCAGGGAGATTCCTCCAGGAACCGGTACATCTCACACTCTTCCGATCCTCAGACACCTCGAGCTCCGGATGAGCCGTTTCCACATCCAGGGTGACAGAGACTGGGGGGAGAAGCAGAGAATTAGAGAGTTAGGGGGAGACTCGGGCAGCGCGGCCCCGAGGATCAGGGGGAGACTTGGGCAGCGCGGCCCCGGGGATCGGGGGGAGATTCGGTCAGAGGAGCCCCGGGGATTGGGGGGAGACTCGGGCAGCGCGGCCCCGGGGATCGGGGGGAGACTCCGGAAGTGGAGCCCCGGGGATCGGGGGGAGACTCGGATAGCGCGGCCCAGGGGATCGGGGGAGACTCGGGCAGCGCGGCCCCGGGGATCGGGGGGAGACTCCGGAAGTGGTGCCCCGGGGATCGGGGGGAGACTCGGATAGCGCGGCCCCGGGGATCGGGGGGAGACTCGGGCACCGCGGCCCCGGGGATCGGGGGGAGACTCGGTAGGCGCGGCCCCGGGGATCGGGGGGAGACTCGGGCAGCGCGGCCCCGGGGATCGGGGGGAGACTCGGATAGCGCGGCCCCGGGGATCGGGGGGAGACTCGGTCAGAGGAGCCCCGGGGATTGTGGGGAGACTCGGGCAGCGCGGCCCCGGAGATCGGGGGGAGACACGGGCAGCGCGGCCCCGGGGATCGGGGGGAGTCTCCGGAAGTGGAGCCCCGGGGATCTGGGGGAGACTCGGGCAGCGCGGCCCCAAGGATCGGGGGGAGACTCGGGCAGCGCGGCCCCGGGGATCGGGAGGGGAGACTCGGTAGGCGCGGCCCCGGGGATCGGGGGGAGACTCCGGAAGTGGAGCCCCGGGGATCGGGGGAAGACTCGGGCAGCGCGGCCCCGGGGATCGGGGGGAGACTCCGGAAGTGGAGCCCCGGGGATCGGGGGGAGTCTCGGATAGCGCGGCCCCGGGGATCGGGGGGAGACTCGGGCAGCGCGACCCCGGGGAACGGGGGAAGACTCGTTAGGCGCGGCCCCGGGGATCGGGGGGAGACTCGGGCAGCGCGGCCCCGGGGATCGGGGGGAGACTCCGGAAGTGGAGCCCCGGGGATCGGGGGGAGACTCGGATAGCGCGGCCCCAGGGATCGGGGGGAGACTCGGTAGGCGCGGCCCCGGGGATCGGGGGGAGACTCGGGCAGCGCGGCCCCGGGGATCGGGGGGAGACTCCGGAAGTGGAGCCCCGGGGATCGGGGGGAGACTCGGATAGCGCGGCCCCGGGGATCGGGGGGAGACTCGGGCACCGCGGCCCCGGGGATCGGGGGGAGACTCGGTAGGCGCGGCCCCGGGGATCGGGGGGAGACTCGGGCAGCGCGGCCCCGGGGATCGGGGGGAGTCTCCGGAAGTGGAGCCCCGGGGATCGGGGGGAGACTCGGGCAGCGCGGCCCCGGGGATCGGGGGGAGACTCCGGAAGTGGAGCCCCGGGGATCGGGGGGAGACTCGGATAGCGCGGCCCCGGGGATCGGGGGGAGACTCGGGCACCGCGGCCCCGGGGATCGGGGGGAGACTCGGTAGGCGCGGCCCCGGGGATCGGGGGGAGACTCGGGCACCGCGGCCCCGGGGATCGGAGGGAGACTCGGTAGGCGCGGCCCCGGGGATCGGGGGGAGACTCGGGCAGCGCGGCCCCGGGGATCGGGGGGAGACTCCGGAAGTGGAGCCCCGGGGATCGGGGGGAGACTCGGATAGCGCGGCCCCGGGGATCGGGGGGAGACTCGGGCAGCGCGGCCCCGGGGATCGGGGGGGCGACTCGGGCAGCGCGGCCCCGGGGATCGGTTGGAGACTCGGGCAGCGGAGCCCCGGGACCGAGGGAAAGGCCGCTGGGCCTCAGGCGCGGTCGGGAGGCCGACAAGAACCGTTAACTCGACAAAAGCGGCTGGCCAACTAATGTCTCCCCAAGGAAATTCCTCTGGACAGACAGGGGAAACATTTCTCTCACTCCTGCCTGTTGACTCCTGAAAGAATTTTGTGTTTCCATGAGATCAACTCTCATTTGTGAATGTGAAGTGCGGGAGTGTGATGGTTTGAGACAATAAAGGAGGTGATAATGGGAACCAGTAGGGGAGAGATGAATGGCAGATTGAACCAGGAGGGGGAGGGGTGGAAAGCCTGTGGGTGAACTGTGTGTGTAGACGTAATGAGAACCTGGAGGGGGCAAAGATGGCAGATGAGGATGACTTTGTCCACTTTCCCACAACCCCATCCCCCACAGCCCCTCATTAGGACAGGGGATGAATTTGCAGGAACCCTTAAGCAACACAGGTCTTGATGAAGGGTTTCAGTCTGAACCGTCGACTGTTTACTCTTTTCCACAGAAACTTCCCGGCCTGCTGTTCCCCCCAAAATTTGTGTGTGTTACTCTGCTTTAAATATACTCAGTTATTTGGCCTCCACAGCTGCCTGTGGCAGATTCACAATCCTGTGGATAAAGGAATTCCTCCTCATCTCTGTCCTAAATGGACATCCCTATAGTCGGAGGTTGTGCTTACCGTTCTCGACCCACCCACATCCTCCCAACATCAACTCTCTCCAGACAGGTGTCAGAGAGATCTGGCGAGACCCTTCATCAGGACCTGTGTAGTTTGGATTACCAGCATCTGCAGATTTTCTCCTGTTAATAAGTTAATAAGCAGAAGTTAATAAGTAAACATCTTGATTCGTCAGAGTCTCAAAAGTTATGGGAAGGAGGCAGGAGAATAGGGTTGAGGTGGATAATAAATCATCTATTCTTCTGAACTCCCGTGAGTACAGGCCCAGAACCATCAAACACTCCTCAAATGTTAACTCTTTCATTCCTGGAATTATTCTTGTGAATTTTCTGGACTCCATCCAATGCCAACACATGCTTTCCAATAGAAGGGACCAAAATTGCTCACAATACTCCAAGTGTGGTCTGACCAATGCCTTATAAAACCTCAGCATTACATCCTTGCTCTTGTATTCTGATCCTCTCGAAATGAAAGCATTGAGTTTGCCAATCTTACCACTGACACAAACTGCAAGTTAACCTTCAGGGAATCCTGCACAAGGACACCCGTGTCCCTTTGTACTTCTGATTTTTGAATTTTTGCCGTTTACAGAATTGTCTATACCTTTATCCCTTCGACCAAAGTCGTACCTGTCAAACTCTACCTGTGCTACAAGATCCTTATTACGTATACTGGTGCATTCAAATAAGACCATAAGACAAAGCAGCAGAAGCCGGCCATTCGGCCCGTCGAATCTGCTCCACCATTTTATCATGAGCTGATCCATTCTTCCATTTAGTCCCACTTTCCCACCGTCTCACCATGACCTTTGATGCCCTGGCTACTCACATACCTATCAATCTCTGTTTTAAATGCACCCAATGACCTGGCCTCCACTGCCGCAAGAAATTCACAGATTCACCACCCTCTGGCTAAAAAAATTTCTTCGCATCTCCCTTCTGAATGGGCTCCTTCAATCCTTAAGTCATGCTCTCTCGTACTAGACTCCCCCACCATGGGAAACAACTTTGCCACATCCACTCTGTCTATGCCTTTTAACATTCAAAATGTTTCTGTGAGGTTCCCCCTCATTCTTCTAAACACCAAGGAGTACAATCCAAGAGCGGTCAAATGTTCCTCATATGTTAACCTTCTCATTCCCGGAATCATTCTAGTGAATCTTCTCTGAATCCTCTCCAATGTCAGAATATCCTTTCTTATATAAGGAGCCCAAAACTGCACACAGTATTCCAAGTGAGGTCTTACCAGTTCCTTATAGAGACTCAACATCACATCCCTGCTCCTATACTCTATTACTCTGGAAATGAATGCCAACATTGCATTCGCCTTCTTCACCACCGACTCAACCTGGAGGTTAACCTTAAGGGTATCCTGCACGAGCACTCCCAAGTCCCGTTGCATCTCAGGACTTTGAATTCTCTCTCCATTTAAATAATAGTCTGTCCGTTTATTTCTTCTACCAACGTGCATGACTATACACTTTACAACATTGTATTTCATTTGCCACTTCTTTGACCATTCTTCCAATCTATCCAAGTCTCTCTGCAAACTCTCTGTTTCCTCAGCACTACCGTCCCCTCCACCTATCTTTGTATCATCAGCAAAATTAGCCACAAAGCTATCTATTCTATAATCCAAATCGTTGATCTACAGCGTAAAAAGAAGCGGCCCCAACACGGACCCCTGTGGAACACCACTGGTAACTGGCAGCCAACCAGAATGGGATCCTTTATTCCCACTCTCTGTTTCCTGACAATCAGCCAACGCTCTATCCACATATGTAACTTTCCAGTAATTCCATGGGCTTTTATCAGGTTTACTGGCCTCAGGTGAGGTACCTTGTCAAAGGCCTTCTGAAAATCCAAATACACAACATCCACTGCATCTCCCTTGTTTAGCCTACTTGTAATTACCTCTAAAAATTTCAATGGGTTTGGCAGGCAGGATTTTCCTTTCAGGAAACCATGCTGAGTTTGGCCTATCTGGTCATATGCCTCCAGGTACTCCATAACCTCATCCTTGACAATTGACTCCCAACAACTTCCCAACCACCGATGTCAAGCTAACAGGTCTATAATTTACTTCTTGCTTCCTTGCCCCCTTCTTAAATACCGGAGTGGCATTTACAATCTTCTACTCCTCCGGAACCATGCCAGAGTCTATTGACTTTTGAAAGATCATTGCTGATGCCTCCGCGATCTCCACAGCTACTTCCTTCAAAACACAAGGGTGCATTCCATCTGGTCCTGGAGATTTATCTACCCTTAGACTATTCAGCTTCCTGAGTACTTTCTCTGTCGTAATTGTGACTGTGCACACTTCTCTTCCCTGACACCCTTGAGTGTACGGTATACTGCTGATATCTTCCTCAGTGAGGACTGATGCAAATACTCGTTCAGTTCCTCAGCCATCTCCTTATCTCCCATTACAATTTCTCCAGCATCATTTTCTATCTGTCCTATATCCACTCTCACCCGTTTTTTATTCTTTATATACTTGAAAAAGCTTTTAGTATCTTCTTTGATATTATTTGCTAGCTTCCTTTTATACTTCATCTTTTCCCCCTTAATGGCCTTCTTAGTTTCCTTTTGTAAGCTTTTAAAAACTTCCCAATCCTCTATCTTCCCACTAATTTTTGCTTCCTTGAATGCCCTCTCCTTTGCTTTTACTTTGGCTTTGACTTCTCTTGTCAGGCACGATCGCAACCTGTTTCCATTCGAAAATTTCTTCTTTTTTGGAATATATCTGTCTTGCACATTCCTCACTTCTCGCATAAACTCCAGCCACTGCTGCTCTGCCATCCTCCCGCTAGTGTCCCTTTCCAGTCAAATTTGGCCAGTTCCTCTCTCGTGCCACTGTAATTTCCTTTACTCCACTGAAATAGACATCGGATTTCGGCTTCTCTTTCTCAGATTTCACAGTGAACTCAATCATGTTACAATCACTGCCTCCTAACGGTCCCTTCACCTCAATCTCTCTAATCACCTCTGGGACATCACACAATATCTAATCCAGTACCTCTGATCCCCTAGTGGGCTCAACAACAAGCTGTTCTGAAAAGCCATCTCGTAGACATTCTACAAATTCTCTGTCTTGAGATCCAGTGTCGACCTGATTTTCCCGATCCACTCGCATGTTAAAATCCCCCAAAATTATCATAACACTGCCCTTCTGGCAAGCCTTTCTATTTCCTGTTGTAATTTGTAGTCCACCTCACTGCAGCTGTTAGGAGGCCTGTAGGTAACTGCCATCAGGGTCCTTTTACCACTGCAATTTCTTAGCTCAACCCATAAAGATTCTTCCGATCCTATGTCACCTCTTTCTAATGATTTAATATAATTTCTTACCAATAAAGCCACACCACCCCCTCTGCCTACCTGCCTATCCTTCCGATACACCGTGTATCCTTGGACGTTCAGCTCTCAGAGACATGCATCCTTTAGCCACGTCTCAGTGATGGCCACAAAATTATACCTGCCAAACTGTAGCTGTACGACAAGATCATCCACCTTATTCCTTATGCTGTGTGTATTTAAGTATAACACCTTAAGTCCAGTATTTGATAGTTTTTGATTTGATTGCACTTCAACTCATCCCATTGGCTGCAAATTTGCCCCATCACCTGCCTATCCTTCCTGACATCTTTACTGCTCACTATCTTAGATTTATTTCTGTTTTTCCCCTCCTCCACTCTATCACTCCGATTCCCATCCCCCTGCCAAATCAGTTTAAACCCTCCCTAACAGCTCTATTAAACATTCCCGCTATGGTTCAGGTGTAACCCGTCCTTTTTGAACAGGTAATACTTCCCCCAGAAGAGATCCCAATGATCCAAGAATCTGAAGCCTTGCCCCCTGCACCAGTCTCTCAGCCACGCATTCATCTGCCTGATCCTACTATTCTTGCCCTCGCTAGCACGTGGCACAGGTAGCAATCCTGCGATTACTACCCTGGAGGTCCTGCTTCTCAGCTTCATTCCTAACTCCTGGAAATCTCTCTTCAGGACCTCCTCCCTTTTCCTCTCTATGTCATTGGTACCAACATGTACCAAGACAGCTGGCTGCTCGCCCTCTCCCTTCAGAATATTCTGGACCCGATCCGAGACATCCCGTACCCTGGCACCTGGGAGGCAGCACACCATGCGGGTATCTCTACCAGGCTCACAGAATCTCCTGTCTGTTCCCCTGACTATGGAATCCCCTATGACTACCGCATTCCTCTTCCCCTCCTTCCCTCCTGCACAACAGCGCCAGGCTCAGTGCCAGAGACCCGGTCACCGTGGCCGTCCCCTGTCAGGTCATCCCCCTCAACAGCATCCGAAATGATATACTTGTTGCTGAGGGGGGCAGCCACAGGGGTGCTCTCCACTATCCGGGCATTTCCCTTCCCTCTCCTGACAGTCACCCAGTTTTCTGACCCCCGTAGCCTGTAGCTCCTGTCTATCACCTCTTCATTTTCTCTAATAAGCAGTAGGTCATCAAGCTGCAGCTCCAGATCCCTAACACGGTCTCCGAGGAGCTGAATCTCGGTTCACCTGACGCAGATGTGGCTATCAGGGAGGCTGGATGTCTCCCAGGATTCCCACATCTGACACCCTGAACAAAGCACTAACCCTGCAGACATGCTACCTAATTCTACAGGAATGAAACAAAGAAAGATAGGTCTACTCACCCACTTACTTCGCCAAACACACGGACTTTTTAAACCGTTAGCTAATCTGCCCTGCTGTTCCCCCGTCCGTCCCGGCCGATTTGCCAAGGGGAAAAAAAGAGTGTGCGCCTCGCTCTCGCCTCTTCCAGTTACCGTCTAAGTCCATTGAGCCAAAGCCCTACACTCTGCTGCCACCCACTCCGCTGCCCGCTGTATAGGGTGGTCATCTTTTTAAACTCCCCGCGCTGTCCTGCACAGTCTCGCTGTTCTTGTACGCGAAGTTTTTTTAAAAAACTGCCTTCCTTCAGAATTTAGCTCCCACGCCGCCCTTCTTTTCCCAATCCAAAAAAAAACACCTTCAGTCGTGTATTCATCAGCCGATTCCACACTGTCCACATGAAATTCAGCAAGGCCTTTGATGTCGATGATAGACCACACTTGGAGCATTGTCTGCATTTCCGGTTCCCGAATATGGGGAGGATGTCATTACACTGGACAGGAGGCTTCAGGAGGATGTTACCAGGACTGGGGGCTTGGGTTAAAAGCAGAGAGTGGATAAGATTGGGCTATTCAGCTGTAGTGTAGGATGTTCAGGTATGACCCCTTATCAAGGGAAGTAATTCATAAGGAGCCTCAGATTGAAAGTGACGCGGGAAATTTTTCTGAGTGGTCTATCGGGTAACATTCTCATACAAAGGGAGGTTGATAAATGGAATTTGCCCACAGACGCTGTAGAAACAGGTAAAAATAAAATATTTTAAAATAAATTTGGGCAGGTACACAGATGGGAAATGGTTAGAGGGATGGGGGGGGGCAAACACACACAAATGGGCCATGCTCAAGAAGACATCTTAGTCTTGCAAATTGATGAAGTGGGTCGTCAGTTCAACATCCATCAAACCCTCCCAGATCATCCTCCTGAGCAATCTCACCCCGGAGTCTGTCTGTGAAGTGTTGATGTGACGTCACGTCAGAGGGCAGCTCAGTGTCACAGAACAGACAGACAGGGTAAGGACCGCAGGTATCAATCCTAAATAGAAATTTTTGCCTATTTCTGTGGCCATGTGTCACACTCTGACAGTGTATCGTGTGTGTGCATTGTAGTAAATATCCGTGTGGTGTGTATACACATTGAAGGAGAGTATGCACATTGTAGAATTTGTATGTTACAGTGTGTCATCACATGTCTGGTGTGTGTTGACAATGTGTCACACGTGATTGTGTTGTTTAAATGAATGACTGTCTCTGAAGAGTTTGGTTTTTCTAGGTTACTGAGGGAAATAACAACGTACATTGCTGAGACTCTGACTACAATCTGCCAGTCCTTCCTGTGTATGTGTGAGAGGGAGCTTTGCCAGGCCGGTTATGCTGTGTGTGCTTCTCCCGAGATGAAATCTTGACCCAGGTCAATGCCTGTTGGTGTGTCCGGGCTCATTCTCACAATGCTTCAGTGTAGTGGTCTGATAACCATAAGACATAGGAGCAGAATTAGGCCATTTTCCTATCGAGTCTGCTCCGCCATTCAATCATGGCTGATCCTATCTTTCCCTCCTCAGCCCCACTCCCTGGCCTTCTCCCCATAACCTTTGATGCTGTGTCCAATCTAGAATCTATCAAGCTCTGCCTTAAATACACACAACAATTCCACAAATTCACAGCCACTGGCTCAAACCTTCTGCAATGCCAGCACATCTTTTCTTAGATGAGGAGCACAAAACTGTTCACAATACTCAAGGTGAGGCTTCACCAGTGCCTTATAAAGACTCAGCATCACATCCCTGCTCTTGGATTGAATGTTATTCGAAACCCCTTGAATTGAATGCTAACATTGGATTTGTCTTCCTCAACACTGACTCTACCTGCAAGTTAACCTTTAGTGTGTTCTGCAGAATGACCGCTAAGTCCATTTTCATCTAATCTTTTTGGGTTTTCTCCCCATCTGAAAAAAAAATCTGCACATTATTTCGACGACCACAGTGCATGGCCATGCATTTTCCAACATTGTATATCACTTGCCACTTTCCTTCCCATTCTCCTCATTCAAGTCCTTGTCCAGCCTAACTGTTTCCTCAACACTACCGGCCCCTCCACCAATCTTCGTATCATCTGCAAACTTGGAAACAAAGCCATCTACTCTAGGACAAGAGGGTATGACTTCAGGATTAAAGGACGTCCTTTCAGAACTGCGATGCGGAGAAACTACTTTAGTCAGTGTGTGGAAAATCTGTGGAATTTGTTGCCACAAGTGGCTGTTAAGGCCAAGTCATATTTAAGACAGAGATAGATAGGTTCTTGATTAGCCAGGGCATCAAATGGTATGGGATGAAAGCAGGGGAGTGGGGATGACTGAGGAATCGGACCTGCCCACGACTGTCTGGACTGAATTTCTGCTCCTATATCTTATGGTTTATTCCATCAGCTAAATCTTGATATACAGCGTAAAATGAAGGTGTCCTAACACTGACCCCTGTGGAACACGAGTCACTGGCAGCCAACCAGAAAAGGATCCCTTTACTCTCATTCGCTGTTTCCTACCAATCAGCCAATGTTCTAACCATGCCTGTAACTTTTCTGTAATACCCTGGCCTCTTAACCCGGTTACCACCTTAATGCGTGGCACCTTGTCAAAGGCCTTCCGAGATTCCAAAACATACAACATCCACTGCATCCCCTTTATCTATCCTGCTTGTAATCTCCTCAAAGAATCCCAACAGGTTTGTCAGGCAGGATATTCCCTTAACGAAGCCATGCTGACTTGCCCTGTCTTGTCCAGTGTCACCAAGTATTCCATATCCTCATACTTAACAACTGATCTCCAATTTCTTCCCAACCACAGGGGTGAGGCTAACTGGTCAATCATTTCCTCTCTGCTGCCTTCCTCCTTACGTAAAGAGTTAAGTGACATTTGCCATTTTCCAGTCCTCTGGCACCATGCCAGGGTCCAGTGATTTTTGAAAGATCATTTGAAATGCCTCCAAAATGTCTACTGCAACCTCTTTCAGAACACTAGGGTGCAGTTCATCTGGTCTGGGTGACTTGTGTACCTTTAGATCTTTCAGCTTTTTGAGCACCTTCTCCCTTGTAACAGTAACTGCACTCACTTCTCTTCCCTCACACTCTTCAACACCGGGTTCAGAGCTAGTGTCTTCCGCGGTGAAGAGTGGTGCAAAATATTTGGTTTATTTGCCATCTCTTTATCCCGCGTTATTATGTATCCGGCCTCATCTTCTAGCGGTCCTATATCCACTCTCATCTCTGTTTTATTTTTTTTTACAGTACTTGAAAAACAATTTGATATTGTTTGCTAATTTGTTTTACAAAGACAGGTGTGTAAAAAGGGTCTGAAGGATCATTGGAGACCAGAGTCACCCCAACCACAAACTGTACCAGTTGCTGCCATCTGGGATACGGTACCACAGATTAAAAGCCAGGAGCAACAGGCTCCGGGACAGCTTCTTCAACCAGGCCATCAGACTGCTTAACTCATGTGGACACAACTGTATTTCTGTGTTATATGAACCAGCCTGTTGTACAACTTACTATAAATTGCACATTGCACATTTAGGTGGAGACATAACGTAAAGATTTTTAATCCTCATGTATATGAAGGATGTAATAAAGTCAATTCAATTCAAATCAATTTATTGTTTATTTTTCCCCTCCCAATCATTCTTTTAGTTCCTCTCTGTAGATATTTAAAAGCTTCCCAATCCTCTGTCTTCCTACGAATTTTTGTTTAGTTCCTCTCTTTTGCCTTTACATTAACTTGTCTTCCCTTGTCAGCCACGGTTTTACTATTTTGCCATTAGAGTATTTATTTATTTTTGGAATACATCTGTCCTTCACCTTCCTCATTTCCCCAGAAACTGACACCATTTCTGCTCTGCTCTCATCCCTGACAGTATTTCCTTCCAATTTGCTTTGGCCAACTCCTCTCCAGACCACTGTAATTTCTTTTACTCCTCTGAAATACTCCAATGTCAGACTTTACTTTCTCCTTATCAAATTTCAAATTGAACTCAGTCATGTTGTGAGCACTGCCTCCTAAGGTTTCTTTTAACTACTCACCTCTGGTTCAATACATAACACCCAATCCAGTAGAGCTGATCCCCGAGTAGGCTCAACGACAAACTGCTGTAGAAAGCCATCACATTGCATTCAACAAACTCACTCTCTTGAGATCCTTTACCGACCTGATTTTCCAAAGTTCTCTGCATGTTGAAATCTCCCATGATTATCATAACATTGTCCTTTTCATCAGCCTTTTCTATTTCCAGCTGTAATCTGTGGGCCACAACCCACTGACTGTTGGGAGACCTGTATATGACTGCTCACAGTCTCATTTTTACGTTTGCCAGTTCCTTACCTCAACCCACAAGATTCAACATCTTCCAGTCCTATGTCACATCTTGCTGCTGATTTACCAGCAGAGCCACGCTACCCCCTCACCCGACCTTCCTATAACACCGATACATTGTGTAACCTTGAACATTCAGATCCCAACTACAACCATCCTTCAGCCACGATTCCGTGATGGCCACAACATCATACCTGACAATCGGTAATAGTGCAACAAGATCATCCACCTTATTTCTCATACTCCCTGCATTGAGATATAACACTTTGTGTACTGTATCTGCTACCCTTTTTAATTCTGCATCCCTAATGCACTGATACGCACCCTGCTGGCTGCAATTTTCTCCTCTCATCTGTCCGCCCTATCTGACAGTCTGACTGCACGCAATCTTTGTATTTTTACCATCAGTCCTATCCCTTCACTCCAGTTCCAACCCCCCCCCCCCCCCACCACCAACAGCTTTATGAAACCTCTCTCACCGAGAATATTGTTCTCCCTCGGGTCGAGGTGCGACCCATCCCTTTTGAGCAGGTCATTCCTCCACCAGAAGACATCCCAATGATCCAAGAACCTGAATGCCTGTCCCCAGCACCATCTTCTCAGCCATGTTTATCTGTCAAATTATCCTGTTTCTACCCTCACCAGCACGTGGCACAGGCAGCAATCCAGAAATTACAACCCTGGAGGTACTGCTTCTGAGCTTTCTACCAAGCTCTCCAAATTCTTTGCAGGACCTCTTTGTTTTTACTTCCTATGTAATTGGTCCCAAAATGCAACAAGTTATCTGGCTGTTTTCCCTCCCTCTCTAAATGCTGCAGACACGATCGGAGACATCCCTGACCTCGGCACCTAGGAGGCAACATACCATTCGGGTGCCCCATTCACGTCCATACATTCTCCTGTCTGTCTCCTGACAATTGAGTCCCCTATCACTACTGCTCCCCTCTTCTCCCTCTAACAACAGTGAAAGTTGTGGTTCCAGAAGGGAGAAGACCTGTGTCAGTCAGAGTCTGCACTCACAGGGCACATGAAGGACTTGTGTATTTTCCTGACAATCCCCGTCACCACACTGATACCCGCTTTTATTCCCTACAATATCATCAAGTCAGTATTAAATTCCCAGCTTCTGTGGTAGATTCAAATTCATGTCTTGGCGTGTTGGTGCAGTGTGCCTGGGATCAGGACACAGTAGTTCATCTGCCAGTCCCGTGTATTGGTTGTATTGTGGCCCTGTGCTGGTGTGTTCAGGGATCTGACATCTCCAGCTGACCATGTGACTGTGATGCCTCCCAGTTAGTGGGGCTGATGTGGAATAAACTTCAGTTCCCCTTCAGTCCATTATCACAGCCAATCCTTGCTTCAGCTTATAAATTAATTGTGTCTCATAAACAAGGAAAAATGAATCTTTGTAAGTTTTACCTCGGTTAATGGCATCAAGTGTTTCTCTCAGCACTGTGTTCAACAAATAAAAGCAATCGAATTTTTCAACCGGTAGGGCCTCATCTGTCACTGACAATTCCTGGACATCGTCACTGATTCTGTAAATATTAAACTGCTGGTGATAAACTGGAATTTTGAAGTATTTTACAAATCCATAGAGGGTTTCAGTAAAGAGCATGTCCTACCTCCTGTTTCGATGAGCTTCCTCCTGAAATAAATAAAAGCACAAATCTGATTAGACTTGGACTTAATGTCCACATCCTGAATTTCATCCAAATCATTACAAGGTGTTGAAAATTCCCACTCCCACTGTCACAAACACACACCAGCAATACAGAACCACAGGGTAAATTACAGGGAAAGTTGCTGAAAGTTAGACCATTACTGAGAGGATGGAACTGACAGGAAAGACAGGACAGGCTGTGCATTACCATCTGGATAAGACATCAGAATGATAAAATGGAACAATTTAAGATTAGTGATGGATTTGATTGTGCGAAGGTGGAAAAAGTACTTCATTATGGCGAACACGAAAGGACACAGGTGCTTGGAAGTAGTACGGAGGAGATGTCAGGTAAGTGTTTTGGAATGGGTGGAATGGGCTGCCGGCAACGAAGGTGGAGGCGGATGCGATAGGGTCTTTCACAAGACTCCTACACAGGTACATGGAGCTTAGAAAAATAGAGAGCTATGGCTAACTCGAGGTAATTTCTAAAGTCAGTAGATGTTCGGCACAGCATTGTGGGCCAAAGAGACTGTATTGTGTTGTAGGTTTTTTTTGTTTCTATGTTTCTATTTATGGGGAGACCTTCAGCCAAAGATAAAATGCCAGGTGGTTCTTAATAAATCCCACAAGAAATTTAGTGAAGAGGATGTGGAACTCAGTGCCACAGGAGTGGTTGAAATGGAACAGCAGAGATTGAATGTAATGGGGAGGCTGGATAAACACCTGAGGGGCCAGGGAAATTGATAGAAGATGGACCTAATGGCCTGCTCATGACAGAAAATGGGACACAATCCCATGTAAAACTTATCCAAAAAAGTAGAGACAGTGAAAGTTTCCGTAATCTGACGACTGAAGGGCCTGTATTGTGCTGTAAGTTTTCAATGTTTATATTTCTACGTTTCTAATGTGAAACATAAACGAAAAATTAAAGAAACATGGAAAGTTTCCCTAATCTGACGGAAACCGGATATGGAGGATAAGTCTGATGTGTGGGTCAAATTCTTTGTTCTCACTGATCGACAAAGAGATCCTCACACCCACCGCACCAGACACACTCACAGCTTGTGATTGGAACTGGGTGTTAATGAGAGTGTTAGAGGATATTAATGTGGTAATTAAGGACACAATCAGCAGCTCTGTGTTATGATCAGAGTAAATCATTTCAGAGAAGATTGCATTCTGTCCTGGGATGTACAGAAGTTGTGGAAGTCCAGTTTTGGGACAAAAACAACCCTGAATAGTTGCATCGATTGTTTGCTGAGAAACAGTTTACTGCCATTTGTAAATGCTGAGTGTAAGAGCAACACGTCTGTTTTCTGTCTGCATTGTATTCTGAGTTACGTGTTTATTACGAAAACCAGTCAGGTGATTGGGGACATGGTAAAAGCGAAGGGAATAAGTTATGTATGCGTACTTTGTTCTGGGCTGTTTTGAGCCTGGGACTGGCAGATGTCATATCTTTTGTTGACAGATTAATTGCAATTTAATTTATGATTAATTATGCAGAAAATTCATCGCTTAGATATTGTATGTTGCTGATAAAGGATCAAATATCTGTCTCCGACTTTTTAGAAGTTCATTCGCGGAGTGATTGGAGGTTCGTCATGCAAGGAGAACACTCTGTGTGAGGACACCAGCAGCGGTAATTGATTTGGTAGAATTGGCCGCTGTGCTGTGTTTATTTCAAATATACCACTGTTCATTTAGTTCAATTTGACAGAAATAAATTGAAATGTAATCCCTCACCTTGAGAAATATCACACCATCTTTCTGATCCATCTGTTCCTTTAACTTTGAGATTTCCTCCTGAATAATCCTTATATTCTCTTGAATCTTAAGAAGATTTTTCTCCATTGGATTTAGAATCCTCGCCTCTTCTTCCCTGAGATCCCTGAGTAAGCTCTGCTCTTTCTCAGTGATAATCTGGCGCAGTTCAGCAAACTGGGTTGTGATGTGGGACTGAACGCTGTTTGACTGTTTCTGTCGAATGAAAGGTGGAGATTAGTTTACTGCATTGCTGTGTTGTATTTCCTTTTGACATTAAGGTCCATTGGGGTCCATACTACTTCTGAGACATTCCCATCAACCCCATTCCCTCAAGTTTTCCTGAAACCTATTCTCCCTCATTGGCCCATTAACTCCCACCTGATTCACACACACTCTCCCCCACCATTTAACCAGCATGTTCTTGGGATGTGTCTAAAACCGTCATGGCCAGGAGAGCATGCAAAATCCACACAGACAGCAGCAGAGGTCAGGATCGGACCCAGGTCACTGGAGCTGCGATACTCGGCTATTCTGCATTAAATGGAGCAAAACGCAACAGTAATATCAGAAATTCCGCTCAGGAAGCCTCACCCGAACTCCGGAAATCTTCTCTTTCTGTTGCTGCTCCTTTTCCTGGAAGTCTGATTTCTTTTTTGTGAGAGAGTCTAAGGAAGATTTTAGCTGATCCTGGAAGTCAGAGAGTGAAGGAAATAGAAACAAAGATGCATCAAAAGAAACAGGTGATCAAACCTAATTATCAAAACAAAATGCCGGAGGAACTCAGTGAGTCAGGCAGCATCTATTCAGGGGAAATAAACAGTCGGTGTTTCGGGATGAGGACTGGGAAGGAATGGGACAGAAGCCAGAATAAAAAGGTTGGGGATGAGAACCAGCTGACAGGTGACGGGTGAGACAACGTGAGGGGGAACGTGGCGGGGGGTGATGAAGTGAGAAGCAGAGAGGGGACAGGTGGAAGAGGTCAGGGCTGGAGAAGAAGGAATATAATACGAAAGGACAATCGACCATGGAAGAAACGGGGGGGTGGGGGTGGATTTGGGGCTGTTTGGATCCCTGAATGTTGGTGAGGCAGGGGTTGGTAGGAGTCAGGTGTAGCACTTGTCCCGTTTGCAGGTATCGGTGTCAGGAGGGAGATCAGTGGGGAGGAGCGAGTGGATAAAAGGGAGTTATGCAGAGAGCGATCCCTATAGAGCGCGGAGAGTTGTAGCGGTGGAGGGTGGGAGTGGGCCTGTGCTTCGTGGTAGAATCCGATTGGGGATGGCGAACGGTGGGGGGATGATATGTTGTTTATGGAGGCTCGTGTCGTGGACAATAGACCAAGGGGTGAGAATCAAATTCGAGATAGTTTTACCTTGTAGAGTGTAACAGCTTCTTTAATCGGCATGAAGCGGTGCTCTCGGTGTTCCTGCGCAACCGCACAGATCACACAGATCAATGTCTTGTCCGTTTCACAAAACAGCTTCAGTTCTTCCTCATGTTCCTCGCAGTAAAGTTTACTTTCCTTCCCTTTCGGATTCAGGTTTATATTTCGAGCTTTTTCAGTCAGATTTGCTAAGGCCCGATTCACCCTGAGGGTGCGGCCAGCAAACTCCTCTCTACATTCCGGGCAGGAGTTTCTCTCCTCCCTTTCCCAACACCGTGTGATACAACAGCGACAGAAGTTGTGTCCGCACTCCACTATAACCGGATCGGTGAAGAAATCCAGGCAGACGGGACAAATTACCTCCTCGGTCCAACTCTCGGCCTTTCTTTTCGAAGCCATGTTAACTCCCAGCACTTCCTGATTCAGAATGCTTTCACTTTCGGGGAGCTGCTGATCGCCTGCAGTACCGCGGTTGTCCACTACGCGCGCTGCAGACTCGTGGAATGAATATTATGTCACTCCGTATGTTCAGTGGGAAAGAATTGTGGCCATTTCCATATCAGCGTGGGATCAGAAACACATTCAGTAGTTCCTAACAGAAATGAAAACTCGGCCATGGACTGCCTAAGCCCGGCTACGAACGGAGGAGTGTTGGGCATGGTTCTAACAACCCCATCTCGTAAAAGCCCAGTGCGACAGAAACGTCAACTAAATCTCTAAAGGCCTCATCTTTGGGATCGGAAGGACGTTCCCCTGGAAGACGATTGAATCGTGTGGATAGAGGGAAGCCACAGGCCCGATCAAATCACGGCCCTAGGCAGAGGAATCTGCCGAGCCTGTGTCCCGGTGGCGTGATGGGCTAAAGAAGAAGCAGAACAGAAATGAAAACGGACAGAAGAGCCTGGTTCAGTCTGAGGCAGGACTGAAAGGGGCAAATTCTGAAAAGAGAGGCACAAGAGACTGCAGATGCTGGAATCTCGAGTAGGAAACATGATGCCAGAGAAACTGAGCAGTGACTAGTGGGGTACCGCAAGGCTCAGTGCTGGGAACCCAGTTGTTTACAATATATATTCATGATTTAGACGAGGGAATTAAATGCAGCATCTCCTAGTTTGCAGATGACACGAAGCTGGGCGGCGGTGTTAGTTTTGAGGAGGATGCTAAGAGGATGCAGGGTGACTTAGATAGGTTAGGTGAGTGGGCAAATTCATGGCAGATGCAATTTAATGTGGATAAATGTGAGATATCCACTTTGGTTGCAAGAACAGGAAAACAGATTATTATCTGAATGGTGGCCAATTAGGAAAAGGGGAGGTGCAACGAGACCTGGGTGTCATTGTACACCAGTCATTGAAGGTGGGCATGCAGGTACAGCAGGCGGTGAAAAAGGCAAATGGTATGTTGACATTCATAGCAAAAAGATTTGAGTATAGGAGCAGGGAGGTTCTACTGCAGTTGGACAAGGCCTTGGTGTGACCGCACCTAGAGTATTGTGTGCAGTTTTGGTCCCCTAATCTGAGGAAAGACATTCTTGCCATAGCGGGAGTACAAAGAAGGTTCACCAGATTGATTCCTGGGATGGCAGGACTTTCATATGAAGAAAGACTGGATCGACTAGGCTTATACTCACTAGAATTTAGAAGATTGAGGGGGGATCTTATTGAAACGTATAAAATTCTAAAGGGATTGGACAGGCTAGATGCAGGAAGATTGTTTCCGATGTTGGGGAAGTCCAGAACGAGGGGTCACAGTTTAAAGAAAAAGAGGAAGCCTTTTAGGACCGAGATGAGGAAAAGGTTCTTCACACAGAGAGTGGTGAATCTGTGGAATTCTCTGCCACAGGAAACAGTTGAGGCTGGTTCATTGGCTATATTTAAGAGGAAGTTAGATATGGCCCTTGTCGCTAAAGGGATCAGGGGGTATGGAGAGAAAGCAGGTACAGGGTTCTGAGTTGGATGATCAGTCATGATCATACTGAATGGCGGTGCAGGCTCGAAGGGCCGAATGGTCTACTCCTGCACCTAGTTTCTATGTTTCTATGTCAGGCAGAATCTGTGGAGAGGAATGTACAATCGACTTTCAAGGTCGAGATAATTCATTCCGAAATGTCGATTCTCCATTTCCCTCCACAGATGCTGCCTGACCCGCTCAGTTCCTCTAGCCGCTCGATTTTGTTTTCCTCCGGGTTTAAGAGAGACAGACTGGGCTGCAAAACCGGGGTTAAGTAAATATTTAAAGCAACTATTAAATCAGTTCATGCTGTCAGGCTCCCGATGGTTAATCCCCTATCGTGCCCCAATTTCAGCTCCAGATATTATCTGAAAGCCCCGTCTCCGTGTCCAGACTCCGTATCAGAGCTCCGTGTCAAGATTCCTCCTGCTCGCTGTTCAAAGTTCACGTCTGCGCAAGCATCCCAACTCAATCTCCGTGCCTGAGTCCTGCGCTTGGGTTCTCCTCAGTCGCTTTGAGTAACAGAACGAACTGGCCATTTCCGTGCTACCTGTTCCCTTCGGCCAAAAGGATCAGTAGAATGGAGAGTCAGACAACGTTCCCTTCCGTCCCCCAAACCCGGATGTAGATCCAAGCTACTGTAAACTACCACCAACAGCCCCTGTCTCTGTCCGCCTTGGTGGACTCCGGTGCCGAGGGGAATCTGTTGGATGAAGACACAGCTTCCTGGGCCGGAATTCCTCGGGAGCCGTTGAGTACCTCTCTGGAAGCCCGGGCACTGGACGGAAGACGTCTGGCCCGAGTCACTCACTGAATACCACCACTGTGTTTGGTTCTCTCTGGGAACCATCGGGAACAGGTACAATTTCACCTAATTTCCTCTCCTCAAGCGCCTACAGTTCTTGGGTACCCCTGGATAAGCCGCCATAACTCCCACATTGATTGGTCCACTGGGAAGATAGCCGGCTAGAGTCCGTTTTGTCACTCCGCTTGTCTGCAGTCGGCCCTTTCCCCTGTAAAAGCCACCGCGACCTCGTCTGCCGCTGAACCCCCTGACACGTCCGGGGCTCCAGCGGAGTACCACGACCTGGGGCAAGTGTTTAGTAGGCACCGGGCCCTTTCCCTGCCTCCACTCCGACCATACGATTGTGCTATTGACCTTCTCCCCGGAGCTCCTCTCCCCACCAGTCGGCTCTATAACATGTCCTGACCAGAGAGGGAAGTAATGGAGGATTACATCAGTGAATCTCCCCGGCGGGCATTATCCGACCCTCCTCCTCGCCAGCGGGCGCAGGGATCTTCTTTGTGTGGAACAGGGTTGGTTCACTACGTCGTCCATCGACTAGCGAGGCCCAAATCATAAACCATAAAGAACGAGTATCCACTGCCCCTCATAAACTCCACTTTCCAACCACTTCACGGAGCCACCATCTTCTCCAGGTGGGACCCACGAAGCGCCTGCCATCTGGCCAGAATAAGGGAGGGAGACGAGTGGAAAACGGCATTCAACACCGCTCTAGGCCACTTAGAATTCCTGGTCATGCCATTTGGCCTCACCAATGCCCCCGCTGATCTTCCAAGCCCTGATTAACGATGTCCTAAGAGTCTTGATTAACCGTTTTGTGTCTGTTTATCTGGATGACATCCTAATCTTCTCCAGCAGTTTCCAGTTCATGTCCGTCAGTTGCTACAGAGGCTTTGGGAGAACAGATGATTGGTTAAAGCTGAGAAGTGTAAGTTCATCTCCTGAGGGAACATCACCGAGAGCGGGCGAGTGAGAGCGGATCCCGAGAGGATCCGGGCGGTGGCGGAGCGGCCATGACCCACGACACGCAGGCAACTCCAGCCATTTCTGGGCTTCGCGAACTTCTGTCGCCGGTTCATCAGGGAGTATGGTCGGGTGGCGGCGCCCCTTACCCACCTAGGACCCCTTTCCATTGGGACCCCGAAGCTGACTCAGCGTTCTCAGAGCTGAAGAGACGTGTCACCTCCGCTCCCATCCTGGTCCAACCAGACCCCTCTTGTCGATTCATTGTGGATGTCGACGCCTCCGACTCTGGGGAGGGAGCGCTCCTATCCCGAAGTTCAGGTCCTGATCAGAAACTTCATCCCTGTGACTTCTTTTCTCGCCAGCGGTCTCCCGCCGAATGAAATTACGACGTAGGGAACCGGGAGTTACTGGCGGTCAAACTCGCTTTGGAGGAGTGGAGGCACTGACTGGAGGGAGCGGAACATCCGTTCATCATCTGGAGCGATCGCAAGAACCTCGCATACATCCAAACCGCATAACGCCCGAATTCCCGCCAAGCCCGCGGGGCATTATGTTTTGGCCGGTTCAGATTCACACTCACCTATCGTCCGCGGTCTAAGAACGGGAAGCCCGATGCTCTCTCCCGTCAATACATTTCCGAGGAGGGCCTTCCCAACCCCGAGACCATTCCTCCACCATCCTGTGTAGTGACTGCCCTCACCTGGGAGATCGAGGCCATAGTTAAAGTGGCCCAACGGACTCAGCCTGACCCTGGCAACGGACCCTCCAATCGCCTGTTTGAGCCCGATTCCGTTCGATCTCAGGTTCTCCAGTGGGGGCACACGTCTCGTTTCGCCTGCCATCCCGGGATCGATCGGACTCTGTCCCTCCTGAAGAGACATGTCTGCTGGCCCTCCTTGGACACTCCCGTTCCTTTGTCTCTGTCTGTTCTGCTTGCAGCCGTGGAAAAGCCTCCCACCGACCACCTGCTGGATTGCTTCGTCCCCTACCTGTCCCGAGCCGCCGCTGGTCTCACATCACGCTGGATTTTGTTACGGGACTACCTCCTTCAGATGGGAACACTGTCGTACTCACCGTGGTGGACGGCTTCTCCAGAGCGGTGCACTTCATAGCCCTACCCAAACTCCCTACAGCTCGGAGAACAGCCGACCTTCTCGTCCATCACGTCTTCCGCCTGCACCCCTCTGACATTATTTCTGACCGGGGTCCCCAATTCGTCTCACAAGTTTGGAGGGAGATCATTTAGTCAAGCCCTGGGAGCCTCACTAAACCTGTCATCCGGACCCAAAGGCACTGAACTACCAGGAACAGGACTAGGCGTAAGAAGGAAGCAAGGACAGTGGGAAAGAAAGGACGCTGGACATGACACAGGCTCCGGACGAGACAAGGATTCCGGGCCTGGGCTGGGACTTGACGATGATAGCGGAAGCAGGACATGGAACTGGGAACTGGGAGCCTGGTCTTGGACTCCCAGCCAGAGACTGGACAAGGACCCAGAACCTGGGTCTTGCCTCGGGCTCGGACTCCAGAACCAGGCTCGGACAAGACGTGGCCACAGGACAAGGAGAGTCACAGGACTGGACGTGAGACTCCTGGACAGGACAAGGGAACCCCAGCACCGGGCTGGGCAAGGTACACCTGGGCTGAGCGAGGCACATGACAAGACGAGAACACAACGCCGTGGCTTGAACAGGCGAAGGACCTTGGACCTGACTGGGACTGTGCGAGATCCCAAAGCCTTGACCTGGTCGAGGAAGAGACAGGGACGCAAAACACAGAGCCGAGGGAGAGACAGGGACAAGGAAAACCAAGGCCCCTCCTTGGATACAGGACGTAGGCCCGTGAGTCATTACACAGAACACAGAGCCGGGACGGGACCCCTCATTGGATACAGGACGTAGGCCCGTGAGTCATTACACAGAACACAGAGCCGGGACGGGACCCCTCCTTGGATACAGGACGTAGGCCCGTGAGTCATTACACAGAACACAGACCGGGACGGGACCCCTCCTTGGATACAGGACGGGACTCATTACACAGAACGCTGAACACGACAAGACGGTTCCCAAAGCTAGGTAGTGGCAAACGGGCGGACCTGCCTAGCGGAGTTGTGGACACAAAGAGTAGTTCCTAATAGGGCGAGGCTCCCGACACAGGCAAGACGAGACAAGGTTCCAGGCAGAGGCGAGGCGAGGCAAGGCTCCAGACACAGGCGAGGCAAGGTTCCAGGCAGAGGCTCTAGGCAGAGGCAGAGCAAGGCGAGGCGAGGCGAGGCGAGGCAAGGCTCCAGGCAGAGGTAAGGCGAAGCGAGGCGAGGCAAGGCTCCAGGCAGAGGCGAGGCGAGGCTCCAGACACAGGCGAGGCAAGGCTCCAGGCAGAGGCAAGGCGAAGCGAGGCGATGCAAGGCTCCAGGCAGAGGCAGAGCAAGGCGAGGCGAGGCAAGACTCCAGGCAGAGTCAAAGCGAGGTGAGGCAAGTCTGCAGGCAGAGGCAAGGCAAGGCTCCAGGCAGAGGCAAGGCAACGCTCCAGACACAGGTTGCAGGGAAACGCAAGGCTCCAAGCGAGGCAACGCGAGGCAACGCAAGGCTCCAGGCGAGACAAGGCAAAGCAAGAGGAAGGTGAAGGGAAGGGATACAGACGGGGGTTAGGACAGGAGCAATCCAGCAGCCAGAGGCTGAATCCTGAAGCTGTTTATGAGACCAGCCCAAAGAAGAATCAGCTGCCTCAACAAAAACTGGGAAAACCCGGAAAACCTGGAATAAGGAGCATGGACCGAAACATGAACCGGAATGCGGGTTTCACGGACCGAACCATGACTGCGTCTGCATCTCAATGTGTTATATGTCTCCGCATGTGTGTGTGTCCGTCTCTTTGAGTGTGTGTGAGTGTTTGTGTCGGAAACCAGCGAGCAGACAGCTCTCAGTCTTTGTCGTGATGGTGTGACTACTGAGAACAAATGGCGAGTGTGGAGGAAACCCTTTTCAGGACACCAGAGGGATGTGTGGACACTGGCTCAGGGAACTGGATAGCATTGCATTGCTTGTCAGTGATACAGAAATATCATGGGCTTACTTCTGAAGAGGGGAGAGCTCGGACAGTCTCTACGCAATGCATTGGGGAGGCTGAAAAGGGAATGAGAGACTGAACCTATGAGGAGCGCTTGATGGCTCCAGGACGGTGTAACTGGGAGGCTTTTAGTGGGACCTTGTCCAGAGTTGTCCCAGTACCGGGAACAGGCAGCTCTCCTGGACGGTGTAACTGGGAGGCTTTTAGTGGGACCTTGTCCAGATTTGTCCCAGTACTGGGGACAGGCAGCTCTCCTGGGCGGTGTAACTGGGAGGCTTTTAGTGGGACCTTGTCCAGATTTGTCCCAGTACTGGGAACAGGCAGCTCTCCTGGGCGGTGTAACTGGGAGGCTTTTAGTGGGACCTTGTCCAGATTCGTCCCAGTACCGGGGACAGGCAGCTCTCCTGGACGGTGTAACTGGGAGGCTTTTAGTGGGACCTTGTCCAGATTTGTCCCTGTACCGGGAACAGGCAGCTCTCCTGGACGGTGTAACTGGGAGGCTTTTAGTGGGACCTTGTCAGGAGTTGTCCCACAGCTGGGGAAGGGAAGCTGTCCGTAAAGAGGTGACTGGGATGGGTTTACATTGTGAAGTTCACTTGTTCTGAGTTATTATTCAGAGAGAATCCTTGGTCGAGTGTTTCACGTCTCCCGGTTGAGTCTGTCACGGGTCACCTGAACCGGTGCCCATGGATCTGCTGCCGCCTGTTAACGGATTGAACTGTGCTGTAGAATTAATCCATTAACGGAGCCACCCGGTCTCTGGTTACTAAGTTGTTCCTGCTTTCCTTCTGGGACCCGTCGTACTTTGGGTCGCTGTATCGACCCGAAGACTCTCTCTCTCTCTCACACACACACTCTCTCACTCTCACTCACACTTACTCTCTCACTCACTCACTCACACACTCTCTCTCTCTCCCTCTCTCTCTCTCGTGAACTTTACTGGCGATTGTGATCCTGTCCCGGGGAAGGTGCGGCCTCTGTACCTGCACCACTCGCTACCTGGTGGCCATGGCAGCGGCGGATCTACTGACCATTGTCACCGAGGTCATTTTTCTGGATATCACCCGTGTGTGCAGTGTCCGCGATTCACTAATGTACACAGCCAGAGAATGTTCTGTCTGGTTCAGCGTCACTTTCACCTTTGATCGGTTTGTCGCACCGGGAAAACTGCGGCTGTGGTTCTGAAAACAACCGGTATACTGTTCTGTCTGAATAACGTTCCCCGATTCTTCACATGGGAACCCTGCTGCTCAACGCTCTGACGGTCAGACACATTTTAGTGGCCAGTCGTGTCCGTAAGGGGCTGAAGGGTCAGAGCAAGAGGGAGGACCGCAGTGACCCGGAGATGGAGAGCAGGAGGAGGTCTGCGGTTTTACTCTTCACCCTCTCCGGCAGCTTCATCCTCCTGTGGATGACACTGGTTGTAAATTTCATATATTATCAAGTCTCAGGAAAAGGATTCGAATTCAGTGATTCTGAATGGATTTTTCACTACATTGGGTTTTTCCTGATGAATTTCAGCTTGTGCACGAACACATTTATTTACGCGGTGACTCAGTCGAAATTCAGGGAGCAGCTGATCGGCGCGGTGAAATATCCGGTCACCTCGGTGCTTCAGTTCATCAATAAAGCCGCGACCTGAACACTAGCCAATGCGGCCGCTGAGTCTCGAGCCCGGGCTCTGGTTCCTCTCATTCACTGCCTGATGGCCAAGGTGTTATTCCCGGGCCGATTTTCCCAGCGACCGGCAGCTCCGGGACATTAGGGTCGTTTGTGTGGTGGAGGGAGGGGGCGTGGACGTGAGGGGTAAAGCACCGTCATGGGGACTCAGAAACTCATTGGCCCGCCATATGTCAATCAATGTACTGCTCCAGAATGCCGCCCACCATTTGGTCTGTGGATATGTCGGTCTATTCCTTTCATGCTCAGTACCTGACCATCTGACGTTCCCGGAGGACTGTAGGGCTAGTGTGATACTGGTTGGCTAATCCACTGTCAGTTACTCTGATCTCCAACTTCCACATGAATAATGGGCTAACGCGAAAATACAGGGCGGGGTATGGATAAATACTGTTTTTTTTATTCGTGAAAAGCCAGGTCGCCTCATCTTAATTATCGCCTCCTCTGCTACCAATGACTGTCGTCTATAGCTGAAAGCTGATTATAGCTGAGAGATTAGTATGCAAGGATGCATACAGTATCGAAAGAACAGGCTGGAAGGCAGAGGTGGTGGCGTAGCTCTGTTTGTAAAAAAACAAGTAAAATCAAACCATTAGAAAGAGGTGATGCAGGGGCGGAAGGTGTTGAACCATTGTGGATAGAGCTAAGGAACTACAAGGTGAAAGACACTGTATATATCATGGAACAGCAGTAAGGATGTGACCTACAAATTAAACGGGAGATAGCGAATGCTTACCGAAAAGGAAATGGTAGAAGAGTCATGAGGAATTTAAATGTGCATGTAGATTGGAAAAATCAGGTTAATGCTTGAGTCCTGGTAGAGGGATTTCTCGAGTGCCTTCGAGATCGCTTTTTAAGGCAGCTCACGATTGAACCGACTGGAGGATCCGCTCTACTGAATCGGGTGTGGGGCAATGAAGCAGAAGTGATTGGAAATCTGAAAGCAGAAGAACCTTTAGGGACAAACGAGCATAATGTTTTTGAATTCACCCTGAAGTTTGAGAAGGAGAAGCGGAAATCAGATGTGGTGGTATTACAGCAGAGTCACGGTAATCACAGAGGCGATTACAATCGGCCAGAATTAACTGGAAAGATCACCGGCAGGATCCACGGCAGGGCAGCGATGGCTGGAATTTCCGGAAGCAATTCGGAAGGCACGGGATAAATACATCACAAAAGAGGAAGAGATTTGCAGGAATGTCAATGCCAGCATAAAAGCCCAAGAGAATTGAGAATAAAATTGTGGGAAGTTAAACAACTGGGAAGCTTATGAAAGCCAAAAGAAAAGAACTAAAAAGTCATTAAGAAGGTAAAGATGGAAAATGAATTTAAGCTAGACAGTGATATAAAAGAGGACACCAAGCATTTCTTCAGATACATAACGTGTAAAAGGGAGGAGAGAGGGAATTTCAGGCCGCAGGTAAACGATGCTGGAGACTTAGTAATGGGGCAAACGAAAAGGCGGACTGAATCGGTATTTTAGGAGTGTGGGGGAAAACGTTGGCAGATGATGTACAGTGCAAACAGGAGGAAATCTGGAGATGCTGGAAATTCAATCAACACACACAAAATGCTGGTGGAACACAGCAGGCCGGGCAGCATCTACAAGGAGAAGCACTGTCGACGATTTGGGCCGAGACCCTTCGTCAGGACTAACGAAAGGTAGTAAGGGATTTGAAAGTAGTGGGGGGAGGGGAAAATGCAAAATGATAGGAGAAGTCCGGAGGGGGTGGGGTGAAGCCAAGAGCTGGAAAGGTGAATGGCGAAAGTGATGCAGAGCTGGAGAAGGGAAAGGATCATGGGACAGGAAGCCTCAGGAGAATGAAAGGGGTAGGGGGGAGTACCAGAGGGAGATGGAAAACAGGCAGGGTGATGGGCAGAGAGAGGGAGAAAATAAAAGAAACAACTAAATATGTCAGGGATGGGGTAAAAAAGGGAGGAGGGGCATTAAGGGAAGTTAGAGAAGTCAATGTTCATGCCATCAGGTTGGAGGCTACCCAGCCGCTATATAAGATGTCGTTCCTCCAACTTGAGATTGGATTCATTTTGACAGTAGAGGAGGCCAGGGATAGACATATCAGAATGGGAATGGGACGTGGAATTAAAATGTGTGGCCACTGGGAGATCCTGCTTTCTCTGGCGGACCGAGCGTAGGTGTTCAGCGAAACGGTCTCCCAGTCTGCGTCGGGTCTCACCAATATATCAAAGGCCACACCGGGAGCACCGGATGCAGTATACCATACCAGCCGACTCACGGGTGAAGTGTCGCCTCACCTGGAAGGACGGTCTGGGGCCCTGAATGGTGGTGAGGGAGGAAGTGTAAGGGCAGGTGTAGCACTTGTTCCGCTTACAAGGATAAGTGCTAGGAGGGAGATCGGTGGGAAGGGATGGGGGTGGGGGTTGACGAGTGGACAAGGGAATCGCGTAGGGAGCGATCCCTGTGGAAAGCAGAAAGGGTGGGGGTGTGGGAATGATGTGCTTGGTAGTGGGATCCCAATGGAGGTGGTGGAACTTACGGAGAATTATACGTTGGACCTGGAGGCTGGTGGGGTGGTAAGTGAGCACAAGGGGAATCCTATCACGAGTGGGGTGGCGGGCCGATGGGGTGAGGGCAGATGTGCGGGAAATGGGAGAAATCCGTTTGAGAGCAGAGTTGATGGTGAAATAAGAGAAGCCCCTTTGTTTAACAAAGGAACACATCTCCTTCGTCCTGGAATGAAAAACCTCATCCTGAGAGCAGATGCGGTGGAGACGGAGGAATTGTGAGAAGGGGATAGCATTTTTGCAAGAGACAGGGTGGGAAGAGGAATAGTCCAGGTAGCTGTGAGAGTCTGTAGGCTTACAGTAGATATCAGTAGCTAAGCTATCTCCAGAGATGGAGACAAAAAGATCAAGAAAGTGGAGGGAGGTGTCGGAAATGGACCAGGGAAATTTGAGGGCAGGGTGAAAGTTGAAGGCAAAATTAATCAAGTGAACGAGCTCAGCATGCGTGCAGGAGGCAGCGCCAATGCAGTCGTCGATGTAGCGAAGGAAAAGAGGGTGACGGATGCCCGTATAGACTTGGATCATGGACTGTTCCACAAAGCCAACAAGAAGGACCCATGCAGGTGGCCATGGCTACACCCTTGGTTTGGAGGAAGTTGGAGGAACCAAAGGAGAAATAACTGAGAATAAGAACTAATTAGAGGGGAATTGGTTAGGTCTGGATCCAAAAAGAAGCGAAGAGCTTTGAGACCGTCCAGGTGGAGGATGGAGGTATATAGGGACTGGACGTCCATGGTGAAAATAAGGTGGTGGGGGCCAGGGAATTTAAAATCATCGAAAAAATTCAAAGCGTGAGAAGTGTCACAAACATAAGTGGGAAGAGATTGAACGGGGGGGGGGGGGATAAGGCAGTGTCAAGGTATGCAGAAATGAGTTCGGTGGGGCAGGAACAAGCTGAGACAATAGGTCTACCTGGACAGGCAGGTTTGTGGATCTTGGGTAGGAGGTAGAAACGGGAAGTGCGGGGTGTGGGAACTATGAGGTTGGTGGCAGTGGATGGGAGATCCCCCGAACTGATAAGGTTGGTGATGGTATAGGAGACAGCGTCCTGGTGCTTCTTAGTGGGGTCATGATCAAGGGGTAAATAAGAGGAGGTATCAGAGAGTTGTCGCTGTACCTCGGCCAGGTAGAGGTTAGTCCGCCAGACAGCAGCAGCTCCCCCCTTATCAGCGGGTTTTATAGTGAGGTTCGGACTGGTGCGGAGGGAGCGGAGAGCAGAGCGTTCGGAAGGAGTGAGGTTGGAATTGGAACAGGGTGTGGTGAAGTCGAAATGGTTGATGCCCCGTCGGCAATCAGCAATAAAGTGAACCAGGGCAGGCAGAAGACCAGAGCGGGGTGTCCATGAAGAGGAGGAAGGTTGAAGACGGGAGAAGGGGTCATCGGTGGGGGTAGGAGAGTCCTTGCCGAAGAAATACGCTCGAAGACGCAGCCGGCGGAAGATGAGTTCAGCGTCATGGCGTACGCAGAACTCGCTGAGGTGTGGGCGAAGAGGGATCAAGCTGAGGCCCTTACTGAGGAGAGAGCACTGTGCCTCAGAGAGTTGAAGGTCGGAGGGAATGGTAAAGACCCGGCACGGATGAGAGATGGGATCAGAGGGGGGAGGGAGGCTGGAAGTGTCAGTGGAGAGGGAAACGTTGCGCTGAGAGGAAGATGGAGCCTCTGAGGGCCGAAGAGCTGACGATGGGATCTGAGGGAGAGGGGATTGCAGAGTGGTGGCGGGGGAGATGAAGAACGGCCTTTAATAAAGCCCGTTTGATTGATAGAGATGATTTTAGTTAAAATATTTTCAGGATAAAGGGATCGAAAATGGCGGAGATGAACAACAATAGAAATAATCCGGGATTCCATAACGGGGGTAAAAAAAGAAAAAAAATACCCAAATTACAAAGCCCGGAAAAAAAAGTCGATATCTATCGACGCAAGCCCCAGGAAAAGCATCGATGCTGTTCGAGCTCCGCCTACGCGAATAATAAAAAAGTAATTTCTGTCTCCCTCTCTCGGACATAAATCTCATTACAGTCGACATATATCTCAGTATAGTTAACTTGAAAGGATAGTGTTTTTCCTATAAAACAAAACGACCTTCAATTTGAAAGTAACCTTCATAGTATTAGATAAGGGAAGAAAAACATCCAAAACAATTCTTGAAATATTTGTACAAAACAAAAACAATCGCCATCTTTAAAGTATCCAATCTGTCTTTAAAACACAAGTAAAACCAACTAATTACTTAAGAAATCTTCAATAAAGCACACAGAATAAAAAAAAGATCAATTCATTTAAATGCTGCAAAAAGAAGAAGTTCCAGATAGTACAACTTAACTACAGCCTATCAACAGTTCTCCCACTATATCTTCTGAGGTTAAAACCGTCCAAACCAGTCTTTTTCAGAAATAAAAATGAATTTTAAGCTAAAAACATTCTGTGGCCACCGGATCCTCCAGTCTTATCAGCTTACACCGCGAGACACTCAAGCCATTATAACTCATTCAAACTTCAGGCTTCAGACTCGTCGTGAAAAACAATCGCCATCTTTGAATTATCCAGTCGTTCTTTAAAACGTACAGAAATCCAAGCAATTACTTAACAAAAAACTTTAAAAAAGCATGCAGAACAAAAAAAAACACAGTGGTTCATTTGAATGCTGCAGAGAAAAAAAAACTAGATGGTTCAGAATTATCTACATTCTTTCAACAGTTCTCCCGCTATATCTTCGAAGGTTTAAAACCATCCGAACCAGTCTTTTTCGAAGCTGAGAATACATTTTAAGGTAAAAACTTTCCATTATCATCAAATCTTCCAATTTCATCGCTTTACACACGAGACATTCAAATTATTATAAATTATTCAAACTTCAGATTCGCCATCGCCTCGTCAGACAAAGGGTTAATAAAACGCAATGCTTCGGCTGGAGTCATCAAAATACAAACTCCAGATATTTAAAAAAAAAGCCTTAATTTGACTGGCTATTGTAATAATGGAAAGAGCTTTTTTTGAAAAGTCTAATTTCATAGAAGAGACAAATACAGCACGTTTCTTAACAATTTCACGTGGAAAATCTTGGAAAAAACGAACTTCTGAACCTTGAAATTGAAATAATCTTTGTCTTCTTGGAAGTTTAATAATGCGGTCCTTGTCTCCAAGACGGAGAAAACGCACAACAACATGCCTGCTTTTACCTTCATCCAAAGATTTTAAAGCACCGGTTCTGTGAGCAGATGCAAGCTCCGGGGGTTGCGAACAAACTCCGGAAATAAAGACTGAAACAATTTTAGCAAAGTAATCCAGTGTGTCGGCAGATTCTGACTTCTCTTTTAATCCAACAATTCGAATATTATTCCGACGCGATCGAGCTTCCAAATCCACGATCCGTTGTTGAGCCTTTTCCAAACGAGAAGAAAGGTCAGCCTCATTTCGATTAACTTCTTTAAGATCGAGGCTCAGAGAGTCAATTTCTTCTTCAAATTTCTCTTTTAGTTGAGTTATTTTCAGTGCAGATACCGTGATTCGAGATTCCAATCTCTTGACCCAAGGGGCTTCTTCCGAGAACTCGTCAGCTTTGTTTAGATTTTCCGTTAGAGAGGGTCGGGATTTCGTCTGGTGCTCTTCGAAATAGCCATAATTATAACTATTGTGATACAAATTCGACTGAATAAAGTGAGGATTTCAAAGTTTAAATCGGAAAAGAGAGAGATTAAAGGCGGACAATAGCAACTAATTCTTACATGTCCGTAGCGGGAGGCGGAGTCCGGAAGGATTTTGGATTGAATTATGGAAAGGATGTT
>NW_027331924.1:8834125-8841625 GCF_048418815.1 Hemitrygon akajei
ATATTTCTTCAACTTGACTCTATAGATGCTCAGAAAGAAGATGTGCTGGAGCTTTTAAAAAGTTAGGTAAGCAGCAGGAACTGGATGCGATACACCCCAGGTCACTGTGAGAAGCGAGGGAGGGGATGGCTGAGCCTCGTCGATGATCCCTGCATCATTAATAGAGAAGGCAGAAGTTCCAGAGGATTGGAATGCTGCAAATGAGGAGGCAAAGATTGGAGGCGGTGCAGACGAGATTCAGCAGGTTGATTCAGGAGATAAGGGGTTTAGACTATGAGGGGAGATTGAGTCGCCTGGGTCTGTACTCGTTGACATTCAGAAGGCTGAGAAGAGATCTTATAGAAACGTATAAAATTACAAAAGGGATAGATAATATAGAGGCAGGAACTTTTTTCTCTACTATTAGGTGAGACTAGACCTAGGGGGCATAGCCCTCTCCTTCAGCAGTCCCCATCCCCCCTTTTCCTCTCTCGCCTTATCTCCTTGCCTGCCCATCGCCTCCACCTGATGCTCCTCCTCCCTTCTCTTTCTTCCATGTCCTACTATCCCCATGTATCAGACTCCCTCTTATCCAGCCCTGTATCTCTTTCACCAATCAACTTCCCAGCTATATACTTCATCCCTCGCCCATGCCGATTTCACCTATCACCTCGTGTTTCTCTCTCCCCTTCCCCGCCTTTTAAATCTGCTCCTCATCTTTTACTCTCCAACCGTGCTGAAGGGTCTCCTCCCGAAGCTTCGACTGTACTTTTTGACATCGATTCAGCCCGGCTGCTGAGTTCCACCAGCACTTTTTTTTTTTTTGTCGTGTTAGGATTCCAGCATCAGCGGATTTTCGCTTATTTCTGAGAGGTAAGGTTCAATGTTTTTAGCCTGAGAGTAGTGAACCTGTGGAATTTTCTGCCACACACTGCGGAGGGAGCCAAGTCTGGAGTATACTTAAGGCGGAAGTAGATTGTTTCCTGATTGGTCAGGGCATGAAAGGATATATCTAGAAGGCAGCTGCTTGAGGTGAGTGGGATCTGGGATCAGCCATGATGGAAAGGTGGAGCAAACCTGACGGGCTGAATGAATTATTTCTGCTCCTATGTTTTATGGTTTTATGGACACAAGCCCCACGATCATGATGAATCTCCTCTGCAATCTTCCCGGATAAAACTTCCTTTGTACAGAATAGGAGATCAAGTATTGCATCCACTCTCGTTTGTACCTCTATATATTGATTTTGAAAACTTCACTGAAGACATTTGACAAACTCTAAGTTATCCCGCCCTTTCACAGTGTGGGAGTCCCAGTCAATCCCCTAGTTAACAGTTAAAATCCCCTACTATTACAACTTTCTGTTTCTTACATCGGTCTGCTATCTCTCTACAGATTTGCTCCTCCAATTCTCTCTGACTATTGAGCGGTCAATAATATAACCCTATTAGTGTGGTCACACCTTTCCCGTTCCTCAGCTCCACGTGTATGGCCTCTGTGGACAAGCCCTCCGGGCTGTCTTGTCTACGCACTGCTGTGATGTTTTCCCTAACTAGTAATGCCACTCCACCCCCTTTCATCCCGCCCCCTCTATCACGTCTGAAACAACGGAACCCCGGAACATTAAGCTGCCAGCCCTGCCCCTCCTGCAACCAAGTCTCACTAATAAAAATAATGTCGTAATCCCACGTGTCAATCCGCGCCCTAAACTCATCTGCCTTACCTACAATACCCCGTGCATTGAAATAGATGAGAATATTTCCATCAGGTACAAACCTTTGATTTCTGTCTATATATACAGTCCTCGCATGACCTTTATCCACCTTTATCCTTCGGAACAGGTCCCACCTTCCCGGGAACAAAGCCCAATTGTCCAGAAACATGAAGCCCTCCCTCCTGCACCATCTCCTTAGCCACGTATTTACCTGCATTATCTTCCTATTTCTAGCCTCTCTAGCAGGTGGCATGGGTAGCAGTCCTGAGCTTGCAACTCCGGAGGCCGTGTGCTTCAACTTTTCACCTTCCTCCCTGAACTCCCTTTGCAGGATCTCCTCCTCCTTCCTATCTACGTTGCTGGTCCCTACATGGACCACGACATCTGGCTGCTCACCTTCCCTTCCTACAAAACCGAGACCTCCCTGAACTCCCTTTGCAGGATCTCCTCCTCCTTACTACCCACTTTGTTGGTCCCTACATGAACCACGACATCTGGCTGCTCACCTTCCCTTCTTACAATACCGAGAACTCGATCCGCGACATCGTAAACCCTGAACCCAAGGATGCAACCGATCATCCGGGAGTCTCGATCTCTCCCACAGAACCTCTAATCTGTCCCCCTAACTATCCAATGCCCTATCACTACTGCTCTCCTCTTTTCCCTCTTTCCTTTCTGAGCTGTGAGTCCAGTCCCGGTGCCAGAGTGGCGACCACTGAAACTTGTCCCTGGTAGGTCGTCCCCACTAACGGTATCCAAAACGGTAAACTTATTGTTGATAGGAACGTCCGCAGGAGGGCTCTGTTCTTTCAGTCTATCCCATTTCCCTCTCCTGACAGTCACCCACCTACCTGTCCCTTGACTTTTAGGGGTGACTATCTCCCTGGAACTCCTTCCTAATTCTGCCTCTGTCTCACGAATGATCCGACGTTCATCCAGCTCCAGCTCGAGTTTTCTAACTCGGTTTGTCAGGAACTGCAGCTGGATGCACCTTTTACAGGTGTCATCAGGGACAATTGTGCTGTTCCTGACTTCCCACATACTGTATACAGAGCACTCGACAGCCCTAACTGCTGCCTCCATTACCTACTCCTAAGCTAATTAAATTAATTAAAGGAACTTACCCGGCCTTACCTCACTGGGAGCAAGCTCGTCCTCAGCCTCTGCTCGCCGAAGCCTCTCGAGTCAATGTCTAAAATCTCCAGTCCTACCCTGAGCCACTTACACACTGACCGGTCCTCTTCAGTTATCCCTCCTTTTATTTGGTCCTGCCAATTATCTCCAGTACTCATTCCCTCTAATCAACTAATCAACACTCTGTTTAACCCTTCACTTGCCCTCCACGTTCCTTTTAAAGCACACTCACCTCAGCCCCTCAGCTGCTTCCCAGAACTCAGCGCTCTCCCGAGTCCCTCGCTCCTCCTTCTGCTGCTATGGTCCCACGATCACACTGCAGATAAACAGATCGCTTAGCTTTTCTGATCCGTGGAGGCCTTTTTTATGTTAGACCCATTGTCCTGCACCACAATCTTTCATGTACTTCCCATCCATGTACCTATCCAAAAGTCTGCTAAATTTTGCAATTGAACCTACATTCTCCACTTCCTCTGGCAACGCAATCTACAAGCACACTGCCCTCTTATGTTTCCCTGAAGCATTTCACCTTTTACCTTTAACCTATGACCTTGGTGCAGGTCTTTGGGGGGTGGGGGGGGAGCCTCAGTATGTGTGAGTCTAAACCAGTTGAGTGTTTCTCTCCAGCTCAGGTCCTCAACTCCTGGAAACATCATTGCAAATTTTGTCTGCAATTTTTCAAACATCTTCTAACTTCCCCGTAGATGGCTGACCCAAACTGCACACAATGCAAGTGTACCCTGACTAACGTCCTTTACAACGTAACAGTCCAATTCGTGTACTCATTACTTCCGTCAATGAAGACCAATGTGCCGAAAGCTCTCTTTATGACCTTACCTGGGAACAATGGAACTGTATTCCCAGATCGCTCTGTTCTCCGCAGAACACAATTCTCGCCCATTCACTGTGTCAGTCCTGCCCTGGTTGGGCCGGGCAAAGTGCAACACCTCACACTTGTCTGCATTAAATTCCGTCTGCAAAATCTTCGCCTTCCTCCCCTCCCCACCGCCTCCGCCTTGCCCTTTTCCCCAGGGTCGGGTAATCAAGAACCGGGGGCACAGTTTACTGAAGTGTTTGAAATAAATCATGCTCTGAGCTTGTGCGGGTGTTGGTGTATTGGGGGTGCCCAGTGTGATTGTGCAGATTTAGAGCGGCTCAGGGAAATACGGGGATGCACATTTGTTTGCGGATGCGAACAGATTTCGTGATGTGAACGCCAATATGTTTACGAATTTCCGGGTTCTCACAGAGTTGTGGTGTTCGGGGATTTAGAGTTGTGACGTATCTCAAGGTTGTTTCAAGGACAAATAGCTTGATAACGTTTCTTGTTATTTCATGGTGGAGGCAGCCATTGTTCTGGGATCTCGGATGTCATCGTCTTTGAGATGCGCAGTGAATTGGGGGCTGCAGATGATGGAGGTGTCGGCGAATATGGGGATGCACAGAGTTTCTGGGGTGTAAAAAACCGCTATGGACGCGGTTTTAGGGGTGTGTTCTCGAATGTGCGGGTGCGCACTAATTTGGGGATTGCGCAGATTAAGGGTCTGTCGGCAGATATGGGGATGCACATGTTTTTGGCTCGTGCACACGGATTTTGTGATATGCGCAGATTTAGGGATGTTGTTGAATATGGGGCTACACACGGGTTTGGGTCTACACCCAGATTTCGATGTGTCGGCCGAGCTGGAGTTGCAAACGAATTTTTGGGTATGTGACTTTTTTTTCTTGCCGAGACAACCTCTTTCTGAACGGATTCAAATCATTGCTGCTCTGGAAGAATCTATTGTACATCCGGACGAATGAGCGGGTTTGGGTTGTGCACGGAATTGGGGTTGGCGCAGTATTAGGCATGTGGCGGCGAATATGGGTGCGCACTGATTTGGGGATTGAGCAGCTTTTGTAGAGTGTCGTAAAATGCTGCACACGGATTTTGGAGGTTCACATGGATTTGGGGATGCGCTTAGATTCAGGGGCATTGTTGCCGAATATAGGGGTGCCAATGGACATGACGATACCGATTTGACATTTCATTTTAAGCTACTTTCGTAATCAATGCACTTTGAACTTTTAACAGAATTCTTCATATTTTGTAGTGGGGCTCTTGAATCTCGAATGTCCAGCAACAATTACCGGACTGAGAGTGAACGCACGCAGCATCAGGAATAAAGTGGACTGTCGTGAAATTCAGCTACAGATTGGGCAGAAACGTGTCAGATAGTGTCAGGAAGTGTACAGCCACTTTAGTAGGAGAATGAAAGGGTTGACGATTTTCTAAATGGGAGAAAATACACAAAAAAACCGAGGCACTTACAGACTTGAGAATGCTTGTACCGGATCCCCTAAGGGTTCTGCAGATGGAGTCTGTGGTGAGGAAAGTAAATGCGATGCTGGGATTCAAACGCAAGGATGTAATGTTGAGGATTTATAAAGCACAGCTGAGGCCACAGTTAATTGTTCACAGTTTTGGACAACTGAAATTAGAGAGCATTCAAAGCAGGTTCAATGATTCCAGGTTTGAACAGCCTGTCATATGAACAATGTTTGATGGCTTTGACCTTGTATTCACTGGAATTCGGAATCCATTGGAACCTATCGAATGTTGAAGATGCTCCATGGAGTGATTATCGATCGGATGTTTCCTGGGGTGGGAGGGTCGAGCACCAGAACGCACAGCCTCAGAATTGAGATGTGTCCTTTTAGAACGGACATTAGGGGGAATTTATTTAGTCAGAGAGTGGTGAACATGTGGGATTCGTCTCAGAGGCAAGTGTTTACATATGTTCAAGGCAGGTGTGAGAGATTCCTGATTGGTCAGGGCATGAAAGGGTACGGAGAGAAGGACGGAGATGGGGGCCGAGAGGCAGAATGGGTCAGACAACATGAAGTGTCAGACCAGACTTCATGGAGAAAACGGCCTAACTGAGCTCTTATATCTTATGCTTCTTTAATCTAAATCAGGACAGATAAAGTCGCAGTTCATTACAAGGCACTGCCCTCGAGGGAGATCATTGTAGAAATTGCAGCAGCCTTGGCAGAGGTATTTAAAATGTCTTGGCCACGGGTGCTAGAGGTTAGCTTCCATTTCTCAAGAAAGGCTCTTGGTATAAACCAGGAAACTGGAGGCAGGTGAGGCTGACCTCAGTCGCTGTTGACTTACCGGCAGACGTTCTAAAGGGCAGGATATACTGTATTTCTACAAAAGTATAAAAGTATAAGTATAAGCCGCAATGTACGTTAATCTTGAATTAATGTTTCAGAGATTTAATATCCATTTGAATAGATGCGGGTCAAATTTGACCCGGAAGGCTTTAATGTAGAAAAAAAATCGTAGCACCCGTACAAAAGTATAAATTTTTAAAATATCTTCATTTTTGAGCATTTTGGGTCACTTTAGGACAAGTCATGAAATTTCAGCTAAAATGGCATTTAGGGTACTTTTACTGCTGTCAAATGTTAAAACGGGTCAAATTTGACTAGAACAATATGTAAGGGGCAAAACAGTTAATTGTTGCAGTCCATCAGATTTACTGTTGGAAACTCATCACACGTTATTTCATATTCAAAGTATTGGTTTATATGTTCCCTTCAAATGGGTCCCTACACATAGAAGTGCTGAAGGGAACGAGCGGGTTGACTGTTTAGTTTAAAAAGCTATTAAGCTTTCAACTGTAGATAAAGACCTTCCCGTTAACAAATCAAAAGCTGAGAGGTTTGCAGGATTAACAATTGGGCTCTTAGGGCGAGACTGGTGGGATAAAGGACACAAGGGAGACAAATTTACAGAATAAATAAAACTGCTGTGTTTATGGGAGAAGGGGGTCAAAGCAAGAGAGAAAGAATCATATTGAGACGACTTAATATCGGGCAACACGCACAGAATGCTGGGGGAACTCTAGGCAGACCAGGCAGCATCTATGGAAAAGAGTTACCGTCAACGCTTCGGGCCAAAACCCTTCAGCAGGACTGAGGAGTCCATTTTAAAGATGGGGTGATGGGAGAGGGAAACGTCAGGCGATAGGTGAAACTTGGAGGTGGGGGGTTGTGCAAAGAATTAGGGTTGATTTGAGAAAATGAGAGAAGGGCAGGGAGAGGGGAGAGGTGGGAGGAGCAGCAGAGGGAGGCGGGAGGCGGGCAAGGAGGTAACAAGAGGGAACCAAAAGGCGATGGAAAACGTTGAAGTTTTGGAGGGGTCGTTACTGGAAGTTGGAGAAATCGATGTTCATGCCATTTAGGTTGGAGGCTCCGTAAATAGAATATAATGTGCTGTTCCTCCAACCTAAGCGTCCCCCTTATCCCGGCAGTGGAGGAGGCCATGGATGGACATACCGGAATGGGAAAGGGAAGTAGGTGGCCAATGGAAGATCCCGCCTGTTTTGCCGGACGGAGCGGGGATGTTCGGCGAAGCGGTCTCCCAATCTACGCTGGTTTTCACCGATATACGGGAGGTCAGACCGGGAGAACGGAACACACTAATGACCCCAACAGAGTAACAGGTGAAGTGTCACATCATCGGGAAGGACTGTGTGGGGCCCTGAACGGTAGTGAAGAGGGAGGTGTCGGGGCAGGTGTAGAATTTGTTCCGCTTGCAAGGATAAGTTCCAGGAGGGAGATCAGGGGGGGGCGGGGGTGAGTGGAGAAGGGAGTCGGGTAGGGAGGGATCCCTGCAGAAAACA